>NC_047120.1:57804264-58104264 GCF_902500255.1 Thalassophryne amazonica | reverse complement strand
GACGTGTCAGGCTTGTAATTGGCGAAGCGCTTGAAAGCCGCTCGTTGATTGGACACAATAAGGGTTAATCATTTAAGTTCCGCCTAGTTCGAAAACCCGCCGATGATTGGTCAGTTGTGCTTTCTGTCTCGTCACGAGGATTTGTTTTTATTATTTCATTGGATAAAACATATGTTAAGCGTTTTCTGGTCTTTTTTATTGTAAGCCAATACGCTTAAAAATAAAGGTGGCTGTTAGAGGAGCAAAAAAAAAAAAAAAATCTAATTTGGTAATGTTAATAGAAACGGGATCTTTTTTTCCAAGAGAGAAATCAGAAAGATTCACTTCAAATTATTTCATTTTTAAGGATGTTCTTTATTATTATTATAATTATAATAAAATTATATATATATATATATATATATATATATATATATATATATATATATATATATATATATGTAATATTTTATTTTATTTTAATATCCAATTTCAAAACAAGTTTATGGGGGAGGGGCCCACATTATCCCCCCCCCCCTCCCCCATATACGCAAATCTCGGGGCAGAAGACGCCTTGCATTATAAGATAAACTTTATTGATCTCACAGTGAGAACAGTCACTTGTTGCAGCAGCATGAGTCGTACAGTAATAAAGAAAAATAATATTTTTATTACAGAAAGGTGACTGTATGTTTGCTGGTGGGTGCATAAATACTGATGTGAACAGATTAAGTAAAAAAGAAATGGAATATGGTGAGTATAAGTATGGTCAAATTATTGCACAGGATAAATTGCACAGTTATGCATGTCATAAAGCACTAAAGGTGACTGTAGACGTAGCTGATAGTGCATTTTGGCAGCATATGTTATGGAAGTCCTGCTTGTTCTGTGAGACACGCCCACTGGGTGGGCCTGCACCCGGTTTCTGCAGCACCTCTCTTTGTGAAAGTGGTGAATAGTAGAACCTTTCTATTTTATAGTTTGGAAGCCTATTTCTGCCACTTGAAAAAAACCTGTAAAATTATGAGAAACACAGGCATAATTATGAGATATAAATTCAAAGAGCATCAGGCACAGAAAAAAATACTTACTTTTATCCAGTACCTGAGTGGTGCAACAGGCTAGTGTAACTGTTCATATGTGTGTATCTGTCCACAATAACTCATTAACAGGTAAGCATATTTTCACCAAACATGGTAGGAATATTTATTGGGAGAATGTCTCGAAAAAGTTACATTTTGGAGCAGATTAGTCAAAGATCAAAGTCAAGGTAGCCAAAAATATACTAAGAAAAACACATTTTCCTGCATATCTTTGCAACCAATTAAGCTAGATGGGTGACCTAATGCTTGTATTGATCAGTTAATTAGTATTCATTATGTGGCATCAATGAAGCAATGTGACATCACTAAAATATCATTAGATGATTCTATAATTGGAAATTAAAGGATATTAATGCAACCAACAGGGATACAGAAGTGACATCATTGTTCTGCATTTCATATATTCACAATGTATTGTTTATATACATTTTGAAGAAGATGAAGAAGAGCTCAATATAGGCCCAGTGTGGGACGCCAGTCCATCACACATTACTTCCCCAGCCAAGGCCCGTACCCATTTACAGCTGGATGGAGATAATGCATCTGAAGTGTCTTGTCCAAGGGTGCAGATGGATATCATGACCGGGAATCAAACCCAGGTCTACATATTGATAGCCAAACTCCTTATCCTGCTTAACAACCTGAAAAACACATAATATCACTGTGTTTGTTGTATTTGACCAGATGTGATGAGAATTTAAGCTTCGATTTTGTTTCTGACCCTTCTTATTACAAAGTTTATTCCCCTAAAAAATGATTTTGATGACCAATTCGGTAGACCTGCTGGAACACACATATACAACTCCACACTCAGGGGGAAGAGGAGTAACAGGAAGACTGAGGATGGGAAGGCGAGGAAGAGTAGTAGCCAGTAAACCAGTAGCGAGCAGTATTTCTGCTATATTTGAGTATTTGTATTTGCAAATTGTTTTTACTTTCACTTTTTATACTCTGTGTGCTTCTTACCCTGTGTGCTTTGGGATTAATACAATTCTATCTAATCTAATGTGATCTAATCTACTCTGAAACACTTGCACCAAGACATGTGCTTGTGTAGAAAAGTTCAATTTAAATTGAATTACACAAGACAAACACACGTTTTTGTTTTGTTTGTTTTTGTTGTTTTTGGGGTGATTTTTAAAATCAGATCTTTTTTTTTTTTTAAGTATTTCTTTGACGTCACGGTTTCCGTGAAGGGCCCTTTAAGGTTGCCAGGGGTGACGGACTCACATGTCAGAACAAGGAGAATTGACGTCAGTGGCGGCTGCTGATTGGTTCTCAGCTGTATCCTGTGGGGCAGCGGTCCAGATCTCGGAGAAAAAAAAAAAAAACTCGAAGCGAGGAGGATCTGGTAACGGTTCGCGTTGACAAATATCACCCATCCCGAGTCGGTGTTGACAGACTCGGCAGGAATTTACAGTTTCTTGTGAGTATCAGTGTTTTCGAGCTGGTGACCTCTGGATAGGAGAAAATTGTTTCCTCCGTCTCGCGTTTGTTTATGATACAACTCAAGATGGCGTCATTGGAGGAGAGCTTTGCCTTTGCATAGAGCTAAGCTGCTAAGCGTCAAATTAAAGACTCTCAGCACAACGTTTACCAGCAGTACTTCCACCGAGTCGTTGTTAATGTTATTTGCCGATATTAGAATTTGTTTGAAGATGGTATTTCAGCTCTGCCGACTGACTTGCTTTGCTGCAGCCGTCACCCTCCTTTCTGACCTACGCTGTTTGACAGACAGACATTTGCTTTTATTCCTCGCATTGACAACACAGTTGTTTCTTACTCCACACGAATATTTAGAGGAGTTACTTTTAAGCAGGTGTCACACTAAATCATGCTGCCCATAAGAATATGTGACCTAAATATATGGAGTTAATTGTGACAAATTCCTAAGTAGCAAAGCCCCACAATTTTTTGTGAAGCTTGAGGGTGAAATGTATGAAAAGATCTGACCTATGTATCGTAGGGTGCATTATGTTCTGACTTTAACAGCTCTCAAGCTGCGTGACCCCATCTGAAAACTGCAGGCACCATTTTTGGTATGAAGCATCTGCAGGTCCAGAACCCTGATGTATAGTTTCATGTGCAGTGTTGTCTTGAGGCCGTCTCCCATTGTTGGTTTCTCTACTGATTACTAATTTCTCTACTGATTTCAAAATTGAGGAAATGGGGCCCATTTTAAAAAAAAAAATGTAGGCAAAATTCATATTATCAAATAATATACCTCTACTTACATTCGACCGATTATTGCTGACTACACCTGAGTCCACACAATTCCCATTACGCGATTGTTTTCGTGCATGCGCAAAATACTACTTTCTGCACTTCTCCAAAAACCTACAATGTTTCTGTTAACGCCTCAAAACTGCATTTTGTTGATGACCGTGACATGCTTCTCATAGGTTTCATGTTGTGGATGAGGATCAAAAGGTTGCTTCTGCTCAGAAAAGTGTAGTCCCCTATTACTGCACATTGTAGGGACGAGACAATCTCCCGATTGAGGCCTGCATGCACATTCCATCGATGCGTGTTTATCGTTGTGCACAGTGTGCAGAGGATTCCCCACAAAGATCGCTTTTTTCATTGTCTCACTGGGGTATTTCCCATGGAATTCCTTGTAATGACGCAGGCAGGAAGTTCCTCTTTGACCTCGTTTTTGTCCGATTCAATTCTGCCGTTTCTTTCATGTACTTCGTTCGTGCTGAAGATTTTGCTCAACTTTACCAAGCGTAAAAAACACGATTGCCTTTACAGCACTCATTCAAAGGTAAGTAGCCCTAAAATATAATATTTTGTCGACATAATGATGGAGTTTCATGACAATCCAATATTGAGAACGTGGTTTTTGAGAACGTGAAAATGACCGTGCGTAATTGATCGACAGGAAAAAATATATGGATTTTTTTTTTTTAGACTAAAATTACCATAACTTGCTTATTTCTTATCCAATCTTGGTGTCAGTTTCTTTGTTTTTTTCATGCTCTATCAATTGTACATGTAAAAAGAACAATTTATGGACTTTCATTTTTTGTCTCGTCCCTACACATTGTACCCAAACTGTGCGCTTTTGTCTCCTATTACACAAGATTACCCCCAATCTCCATCAGGTGGATCCAGTTGACATTTTGTGGATCACGATTTATCCATGCATCACAAATTGCTTTCAAACATGTTCAAAACTTTCCAGATTGCTCACAGTGTTCTACAATGCTACGTGTACCACAGATCACACCCGATTTCGGTGTCCTTTTGTATATCCGGGATTGTATTTTCTCTCAAAAAATTGTAGACAATCTGCGATCAAAAATTTTCAGTGGGAGACCACTAGAGCCAGACCAATATATCGGCCAGCTGATATTATCGGACGATATAAGCCCTTTTCAAAGTACTCACTATCGGCCGAAATTTTGCCGATAGAATGCCGATAATTTCTCATAAACAGAACAGTTACTGAAATAATGTTTGTGTCAGCAATGTAAAATGTACTTACACCGTTTGTCCAGTAGATACAGCTCTGACTCCATTCAACAGAGAGCTGCTTACACCCCTGCTTAAATGTGTTCATCACCGGCCCCCGTAGTTCGCCGTCACAGTGCACTGATCAGCTGACAAAAGCATACAAGTAAGTTTATAGTAAATTCCTTTGGCTGCTCCCTTGTTTGCACTTGGGGTCGCCACAGCAAATCCAAGGTGGATCTGCATGTTGAATTGGCACAAGTTTTACACCGGATACCCTTCCTGACGCAACGCCACATTACATGGAAGGATGTTGTTTGTAATAACTTTGCGATTACATTCACCCCACATTTCTCCCGCTTCAGTTCAACTCAGTTTAATTATCTCAGTTTATGTAGTAATGTGTCAAATGTGCTTCATTGCGTCGGTCACGCTTTTTATTACGCCCACGTTGTGTAGACCTTATTTCTAGCTTGAAAAACTTTTGTTTACTGCTAAGAGGTTGAAACATTCAGATTCGCTGGTCGTCCGGAAGGGTTCTGGGAATTACTGCCATTCACCATTAACCCTCTGGGGATGACGCCGTCGTATACGATGGCTGGGACCAAGCTTTACTAAATTGTAAATAACTTTTTAATGATATGAGATAGAACCTTTTTTTTTTTTTTTTTTTTTTTCTTTGTTAAAAAGTTAACTCCGCGGACTTTCGATCCACCGTCAGCCATCTTGGTACTCCTCATAGAAGATGTGTGATGACGTGCGCAATGTGAGTGTCCAATCTGGATTGTTTCTCCATCACATGGCTTTCCAAAATCCAATCGTAGGGAAGATTTACCTCACGTGATATGGCAAAGATCATTTTCAGGAGTGATATCTTACTAGTTTGCCCGTTTGAATAGCCCCCTCACTGCTCCAGTTGCATTTTTGCATTTTTTGAACTTGAAAATTCTTCTCTGTTATAAAGTTAATCAGTATGAGGACAAAGCTTCAGCTTTTAGCTCATACCTTTTTTGTTAAGGGTCCACAAAAGAACATTTTATTCATTAAAAAAAAAATTATCGGCTGATTTATTGGCTATCGGTAAATCACCCGATTTATCGATTATTGGCATTTTTCTCATCCAAATATCGTTATCGGCATCGGCCTCAAAAAATCCATATCGGTCGGGCTGTAGAGACCACCCTTAGTTGTGGTGCCAGTATAAATTTTATGGGGTTTCAAAAAGCCCCAGAATCCTTTACAGTATTTATTAGTTCAGGTGTAACATAGCTTGCTAAACAATTTTTGGGGAGCCATCAGCCGCATTGAGCTGATTAACAGCAGTGCTGTTACTTGGACTGAGCCATATACATCATCAAGTAAACAGGCTGTGCCAAGTAACACTAGCAGTAATTTTTTGGGACCATATACCCCCTCCTGTTTTTGCTCTGTGTTGAGAATTTATTTTCCCTTTTGTCACAGCAGATGACAAAACGGTGGATTGGGATAACACAGTTAGTAGAAGTGAAACGGGGCAGTGCAACTGTGACTTGACCTGTGTGGGTTGACTAAATGCCACTGTCCAATGTCTGGGCACATGTGTGAACAGTGGCGTCACACTGAATTCATCTCAGTTTGCTTGACGTCTCCCAGTAATGACTTGTGTGGTTCAAAAGGGGGGGAAGGCACAATGGTGGCATTTTTTTGTTGTTGTTGTTGTGTTCTGAGCTGTTCAATCCAGTGAGGAATTGAGAAGGCCATCAGACAAAAGATAATTTGCTATAGATTGCCCAAAGTTGAATGCAGGAGAATGCTTGTGGCTCGGCAAATTCACAGAGAAGGTGAAACAAACAAGGAAACTTGCATATCAGTGGCTTTCCTAGGAGGTCGTTACTGTGATGTTTTGTCTCACTGTCTCTTTTAAGCAGTTTCTAGTCTTTTAACTTTATTTTAAAGGTTTTTTAGGTATAATTGTAGGTCGTTGCTATTGATACAGTACTGTACGCAAATCGTGAATTGCTATTGGTACAGCAGCACCCATTGTTATTTAAACTACCTGCTGTCACAGTTCATGCACAACCCTAACCCTAAATTTGTCCATTGTTTCCTGTACATCTTCAATGCCTCTTTATCTCCCAATAATCGCAGCAGTTCATTGGATGTCGTATGTGAAAAAGAATATTTTACCACTTTACCATATCAATAGCCACTTAGGGCCTAGTTCAAAAATAATGAAGCCAAAGTGTGACATAACCATCAAAATTTAAAAGTGTTCTTTTTTGTGAAATGTTATTTTAGATATGGTTATATATCAGAGTTTCAATATTTTTATTGTTCTCGGTTCAGTCATTGCTAGAAATTATCAGTGCATATATATACTATAATGTGCTAGAGCGTAACGCTTGCGACAACAGTTGGAGGTATCGTCTTTAGTCTGCAGAAGTCTGAAACAAAGAAATTCTGTCTATTAGTTCCTGGTATTATTGAACAAGTAATGTAATTATTCTATTGAAGCAGAGTAAGAGATATAGCTAAGGTTTTGACACAAATAAATGAAAGAATCTCAGCGTTATGCTTGTGACAGTTTTACCTTGCTTTAGAAACATGATGTTTTTTCTAGGAAATGACATTTCTACCTTTACAAAAATGTATTACTGTGTGTTAGTATGAAGCACAAACAAACAAACTGATAAAATACAAGGTTATTTCTTTAACATTCAACTTTAAATGATAATGCTAAATATCAGTGTCACACAAAATTGATGGAAAAAGTGCTTTTTTGGGGTAAATTTCGTGCGTATCTCTGGAGCCGTGCAGAATTTTTCCATAAAATTTTCAGTACCTGTCAAAGAGAATTATAGGCAACTCACAGATAAATCTGGATGGTGCTAAATAAAATAATGGCTTGAGGGCAATAAATATTTATTGCCCTCAATAAATTGGTTACATTTAGTATGTTTTCTTGCCGTGAGCTCCAAGATGGTTCATTAGACCAGTGATTCCCAACCGGGGTGCTGTGGCATCCTAGGGTGCCGTGATCGATCGTCAGGGGTGCCGTGGGCAATTATCAAATATCACCATTATCGGGTGTATGTGCTGTAATAGTGTGGCAGATGATGTAATGCTCTTTTATTCCAGTAGATGACAGCAAAGCGCGTGCAGTAGCGCTGAGCCGTGTGCCGACAAGGAGGCGTGATCGCCATTTTAATTCCGGGCAAGTTAGTGATTTGTGTGCATAGAAGTTCACTTAGTCTCGTCAAGAAACAGGTGGAATATGCCAGAAAGCTGCGCATGTTGGCAAAGTCACAAATGGAGGAACAAGGGAGACAATATTTCCTTCCATAAGTAAGTGGGTTTGGTTCTTCTTGTCACTTTGTCCGTGATATTTGGATGATAAACAGCTGTATGTCTCCTGCCGTGCCTGTGTCGCCCGATGACACGGATCATTAATTTCACTTATGTCTAGTTGATATTTTCCACTGCTACACCAATGTCTAGTTAAAATTCTTGTCGTTAGTGACTAAAAATTGTTTGACAAGACTGGGGAGTTTTTTTTTTTTTTTTTTGCACCTTAAAATAATGAGATTAATGACCCGCGCTGTGCTGCCACACACACAGAGATGTGCACACACACACCGCTGACTTCATGAATGAAACTTGGTCAATAAAGGATAATTGTGTAAAAATATAATATATATATAAATGTATTGTAATGGTTTTAGGAGCCACGCTGCATTGAACAGCAGCTGCAGCTCAGCCGAGCAGCGTAGCTTATCAGCGCAGATCCGTGTAACTTTCAACACTAATATTTGTGAATGTGTGTGTGTGTGTGTCAGAGTAAGTTTAATACTTTCCTGACATAATTTAATTTTACTTGCTCGATATCCAGGACAAAATGGCATTTTAACACGTATTTTGCGAGCATTTTTCTGTGTGTTTAGTCACGAATCTCCTTTGAAAATGCATTAACATCCGGGTACTTCGTCAGTATTTTGCCCGGTTAGGAGACGTCATGTCGCTTTCCATGAAGGGACCTTTTTGTTTAGTGTGCAGCAATGGGACTGCGCTCTCTAGTTCTTATATACAGCTCCATGACTATAGTATACTATGTTACGTCATATCTGTACCGCACGTGTTGCTAACGCGCTAACGCACCATGTAGAGACAGTCGAGTTAGTGGTGCGTGACATGTGACATGACAGTGGTGTGCCGCAGGATTTTGTAAATATAAAAAGGGTGCCGCGGCTCAAAAAAGGTTGAAAATCACTGCATTAGACCAATCTTTGATAGGCTTGTCCACATTCATGACAAGAAAGACTTGTTCCACAGTTTACAGGAGACCAAACTTCGTGATCTGGTGCTGACCTTGTCATACATTTTGTTCCTCTTAATGTCTTGAAGGTGTCATTGTTGAAAGCGATCAAGTTGCTTTGCTTGATATGATGTGCATGGGTTGTTCATGTCTCAGGTTTTGTAGGGCAAGGAGGTTAGGACATCTGCTTGGCAGGAACTCTGTCAGTCAGTGCTAGAACGATAGCTCTGTGTAATGTGTCCGGCAGCTGAAACAGTTGTAAGAATATCTCGTATGTGGTAGAAGTCTGGACTAACTGTAAATGTGTAACTGGAAGTGTGGCAAGACTAGCTACTGGTATTTGATGCGTCTGTGTCCAGGCTTCTAGCAACAGCCAATAAAGTATGTATGTACTGCTGAGTACACATGGCAACTACAAATATTTCATACCTCCATCAAAAACTAATGATTCCAGATTTTGCATTATAATTGTTGTTGTAATTTATATTAGTCCCATATTTTGCGTCATATTTGGACATCATCAGATGCGTTTTTATTAAAATATGCCATTAAAAACAACAACAAACAAAATCAATCAATCATTTGCATTAAATGTATTTTCTTTGGTGGAATATGTATGGTTTCATCATGGTTATCATTGGAGTTTGAGAAATGTATTGAAATGTCAAATGTGCCATCCCAATATGTTAAAGACAGGGATGGCACCATACCACTTTTCACAATACAGGTAATGGAACCTTCAGTATCTGTCAATACCAATCTCATTTCTTTTTCTTTGTCTTAAAGCAACTCATCTGTTCAACACATCTCTCTATGTACTTTGCTAACCTACCCATCTAATAAAACATGAACTTAAACTGTGAAATGAATATTGTACTTTCTGAAAGGAAAACATACACAGCTAGAGCCTGACTGATATGGATTTTTTGAGGCCGATAACGATATTTGGATGAAAAAATGCTGATAATCGATAAATCGGCTGATTTGCCAATAGCCGATAAATAAGCCGATATTATTATTATTATTATTTATTTTATTTTTTTAATGAATAAAATGTTCGTTTTGGACCCTTAACAAAAAAGGTATGAGCTAAAAGCTGAAGCTTTGTCCTCATATTGATTAACTTTATAACAGAGAAGAATTTTCAAGTTCAAAAAATGCAAAAATGCAATTGGAGCAGTTAGGGGGCTATTCAAACGGGCCAACTAGTAAGATATCACTCCTGAAAATGATCTTTGCCATATCACGTGAGGTAAATCTGCCCTATGATTGGATTTTGGAAAACCATGTGAGAACCAATTCCATTTGGACACTCACATTGCACATGTCATCACACATCTTCTATGAGGAGTACCAAGATGGCCGATGGTGGATCAAAAGTGGAGTTAACTTTTCAGCAAAAAAAAATAAAAGTAGGTTTCTGTCTCATATCATTAAAAACTTTACAATTTAGTAAAGCTTGGTCCCACCAAGCTTTACGCCGTTGGCCCCAGAGGGTTAATAGCGAATGGCAGTAATTCCCAGAACTCTTCTGGACGACCAGTGAATCTGAATGTTTCAACCTCTTAGCAGTAAATGAAAGTTTTTCATAAGGTCTACACAATGTGGGCTTAATAAAGACCTTGACCGATGCAATGAAGCACATTTGACACATTACTACATAAACTGATTTAATCAAACTGAGTTGAACTGAAATGGGAGAAATGTGGGGTGAATGTAATCGCAAAGTTATTACAAACAGCATCCTTATAAACTTACTTGTATGCTTTTGTCAGCCCATCATTGCACTGTGACGGTGAACTACGGGGGCCGGTGATGAACACATTTAAGCAAGGGTGTAAGCAGCTCTCAGTTGAATGGAGTCAGAGCTCCATCTACTGGACAAACGGTGCAAGGACATTTTATATTGCCGACACAAACATTATTTCAGTAACTGTTCTGTTTATGAGAAATTATCGGTGTTCTATCGGCAAAATTTCGGCCGATAGTGAGTACTTTGAAAAGGGCTTATATCAGCCGATAATATCGGCCGGCCGATATATCAGTCGGGCTCTATGCACAGCCCCTGACGTGACAGTACAGAACTCTCCCTTTTTTTAATTTTCAAAGCGTTGATTGCCGAGAGCTCCTGAAAGAAATTTTATGTGTATGCATAATGACAATAAAACTCTATCAAAGACTCTCACTGGATCAGATTTTTACATTTTTTAAAAACAATTTCTGATATCTAGTCCAGACTTTGTTGTTGTTGCTTTGTCAATATAATACCGATACTAATCTAAAATGTTGGCTCATGCATCCCTAGTAAACCGTGATCCATAATCCACAGATGGATAGTAGGCCTGCGCAGTTTAGCCGGTTTATCTGGTACATTGTATAATTTTGACCGACGGTAGAGATTTGGACTCCACCGACTAATCGTGATAACGGCCATGGAGTTTTTCGATCCAGGCAAACTCCTCTGTGAAGCGGGTGTGTGTGTGTTTTTGCTGCAGTGGAGAGGGGTGTTCTGAGACGCCTATTCTGTCGCTGATATTTACAAAGTCATTGTTTATTTATTTCAACCGACGCACTGGGGGAAGGCGGAGGCTATGTCACGACCTGAATCAAACATTTGAGAAAGCACCACGTTAAATAACACAAGGATTTTTTAATCGGATTAGAAAGACAAAATCAGACAGGTAACGTCAATTTAATATTGAATTTAAAATTGAACGTTGCAACTTGCTGAGTCACAATAAACTTTGTCATGTTAAAAATGTATAAAATATAAACAAAAACGAGCACCACCCAATAGGGCTGAAACGATTCCTTGAATAATTTGAGTAATTTGATTACTAAAATGCTTTGAGGCAACATTCTCTGCTTTGAGGCTTTGTTTAATTCACTGCTAATGTGCGCGATACATGCATAGCGCGCCGTAAAGCGTATGCGAAGTGTGGAATGCAAAATGGAGACGGATGGAGATGAAAACATTGAGCGGCAGGGAGCACAAAATATCCCACGGAGAAAGCGTCAGAAACTGTCGGACCATTATCAATTAAACTCAAAGCAAAACATAGTACAATGCGTTTACTGCAACACGGAATTAGCTTTCCATAACAACACTTCTTCCATGCTACAGCACCTGAGCTGAAACACGTTTGTTTTTGTCACATGAACGCTCCACTGAGGAAACAAGATTAGTCCGATTATTTACCCAGACTGACAACAAGTGAGTAAAGTAAGTACTTTTATGCACTTTTTTTTTAAAGGCATTTTGTGAATGCAGAAACGTGCGGTCCCATGATATATTAAACAAACGTAACCTGACACACTCTCCACTGTGGAAACAAGATTAGCTGCCCAATCAGTGAGTCAGAGTCTGACGATTTAGCCAGACTGACAACAAATATGAGTAAAGTAAGTACTTTTACGCAATTTTTTTGTGGTTTCTTGAGGCATTTTGTGAATGTAGAAATGCGCTCCGACCTCAAAATGCGCTTCTGTGACGTAAACCAAATGTACTCTCTCTTTTTCTGTGGCGTTAAATGGCAGCCGGCATCCTTATTGTTGCATTGCTGCCACCTTCTGCATCAGTCCATTATAGCAGTACTAAATCCCTTCAAGTCCAGTGTCTTTTAGGTATTTAAAAAGCCAACACTTCCCCCTTCCACTTTAATTTAATCTTTATTTAACCAGGTTAGTCCCATTGAGATCAAGATCTCTTTTACAAGGGAGACCTGGACAATGATAAAGTTTCCAATTCACCTAACCTGCTAATCCTGTATCTAAAATACTTCCAACAGAAACCTCTTTCAGGCCTAATATGGCAGTATGTTTTTTTTTTTTTTTGGTCATCTTTTTTTTTGTTGTTGTCTTCAAAATTAATCCAGAATATGCCACTGCCACTTAAATGGACTCTTTTTCTTTCTTTAAAGAAGCAGCTACCAGTTAAATTATGCCACCAAAGCCTGCCAATAAAAATGTTTAAGAGGAGTTGAATTGGTTGTTCATTAAACTGACTTATCATTTTCTCTGTCAGGTATAACTGTTAAATTAAGCTTAAGTAAATTACTGAAATTAATTTTTTTTTATCCGAATACTTGATTAATTGCCAGAATAATTACTAAAATAATAATTCTAAAATAATCGATAGCTGCAGCCCTACCACCCAATTTGTCTTCTATATTGCATTTACACGTTGAACTTAAAGACATATGGAATTTTTAAATTGGGTTTGACACCCCTAAGTTTGAACCTAAACATGTCTATTATCAATTCTTGAAGCCATACTTAACAGTTTGCTTACATTATTTTATAAGTACAAACATTAAATTTCAGCCAATTTCACACGTGACATTTGGACAGTGGTTCTCAAACTGGTCCTCAAGGACCACCTAACCTATACTTTGTCCATCTCGTCCTGCTCTGACACAAGCTAATTAGCTCATTCAGGTGTGTTTTTGAGCGATTGCACACCTGAATGAGTTGATTAGCTTGTGGCAGAGCAGGGAGAGATGGAAAATGTGTCCCTGAGAACTGGTTTGAGAACCATTGCTTTCGGAGATGCGACCCTCCAAAGATGTCTTCCTGTTGCCCTCAGAGGCACAGTCAAGGTTGCTCACATCACAAGTATAAGCATTCATGTGGAAAGTTAATATCATTTATCACTTAGTTATTCTCACAGTAGTTTCAGATTTAGACAGGCCTGACAAGTTTCCCCCCATGAGCATAGATGGTAAATTGGATAAAGGTTATATCTGGACAAACTCATCTTTTGGTGACATGATCAGTAATCTGCCCTGGGCTCTTGTCAGATTAGAAGTGATCTCATCCCGTTAGAACTGTTCATATGCGTGATGCACAGCATTTATTCATCCAGAGTATATGCACATTGTTTATGGCAAGTCATTACAGGATTTCCTATTTCTAAGCACACAGCGAGCACAGGCTTAGAGCTTTCTCAAGAAGGTTATATCACAGAGGCTGATCAGATGATCTGGGATCTGTCCAGCTATTTTGCTCAGCAGTAGTGTCGCGGAAACTTCAAGCGAGCAAGTGTTGTATTACAGTCGCCTTCATATTCACATTTAATCTAAAAACAGGTGTTTATGTCTGTGTGTGTGATTAGTTACAGCCACTGTCTCTGCAAGAACAGACTGCATTCAGGCTGGTGACAAACTTCCATATTTTAAAGTAAGTGGACCCGAGGCAGACTCTGCGTCTGTCCTAGTTTGTCGCCTGCGGTCTGAAATTTGTGAACATACCATTTCTCTCCTGTCACAGAAGCAGTCAGGCTCCCATAGTGCCAAAACAACACTGTAGCCACCTGTGCTTCCTCACTCTGGTTCTGTTTCTCTCACGCGCGCTCATTTTCTGTTTCACATAAGAACACAGAGTCAAAGCAACTCCACACGCTCATTTATGATGGAAAACAGTGTTGTACACTGATGGGCTGAAATCTTGCTGCGTTATTTACATTATTCCCTCCTCTGCCCCCCCCTCCAGTTTTAAGGTTAAAAGGTCACAGATCAGGGTCAAGGTTGTCGTCATGGCATCTGGAAGCACGAGCAGTGAAGAGGAGCGGAGTCTTCGGGAGTGCGAGCAGTATGTGCAGAAACACAACATTCAACAGCTGCTGAAGGACTGTATTGTCCAGCTGTGCACCTCCAGGCCGGACCGGCCCATGGCCTTCCTCAGGGAGTACTTCGAGAGGCTGGAGAAGGTTTGTCTATTCCCAGCAAGAAAGAGAAAAGAGAGCAGATCATCATTTAAAGAAAGAGGAGCATTATATTGTTGTTGTTTTTTTATACCAGCCATGTTGTTTCTAACAAGCAGACGTTTTGTTATTTATAGCAACTACAGTGAATCTGATTATCTCAATGTGCTACTTTGATGGTGTTTTTAACAAATTATGCTATTCATGTTTTGGCTTTAAAGAAAAGTCTTTCAGCTGGGGCTGCAACTTAGTTATTTTCATAATCAGAGTTCCACTTTGTTTTGTTTTTTATAAAGTCAAAAGATTTCAAAGATTTATAGTCCAGTAATATTGCTTTTTTGGGGTGGGGGGTGGTGGTGGTGTTGAGTAACAGGAGGTTGAAAGCTGAGAATTGCATGGTGCTATCTTTTGAGCGTCATCAGCAGCACACTAAAAATTCCCATGCAGCCTCTTTGAGCTTTTCCTATTACGGCATCATACAAACAGCCATAGGAATTCTGAAATATGCATCTTCGATATGCCCTTTGCTCACATAATTCTAAAGTACGAGTAACGTCATAATGATGAAAGCTGAAGGAGGATAGATGGGGACTTTTAGTAAATTATCAGGGGAGGTGATGGTCTAGTGGTTAAGGTGTTGGGCTTGAGTCCAGAAGATCATGGGTTCAAATCCCTGCCTGACTGGAAAATCACTAAGGGCTCTTGGGCAAGGCCTTTAATCCCCTATTGCTCCCGGTGTGTAGTGAGTGCCTTGTGTGGCAGCACCCTGACATCGGGGTGAATGTGAGGCATAATTGTAAAGCACTTTGAGCATCTGATGCAGATGGAAAAGCGCTATATAAATGCAGTCCATTTACCATTTATCAGGGCTGCTACCAGTGGTAGGCACAGTTCCGCTAACCGCTAATTATTGAAGCTAACTTTTTTGTTATCGGAGTAGCTTTTCAGCTAACTTAAAAAACCATTAGAGGACCAGTGAGCTTCCGCTAGATTTAGATTGCAAATTTTTAGTCCGCTAACGTTTTGTTTGCTGGCATAGTAAGTAAAACTGAACGGTGAAAAACATTTGTAAACCCTAAAATCACACGTTAGTTCTTCTCTGTTGTGTTTTGCAGCAGACAGGCAGGCAGCTGTGAGGCGCTGTCTGAGGTCAACCTGACCTCAACAGAAGGGGCCTGGCTGCTATAAAAAAAAAAGGAATTTTCCTTGACAGGGTACAAAGCCCCTAAAATGAGAGAAGTCATGAAAAGAAAAGCAGATTTGACTTATGGTTTGATTTTAAAAACCAAACTAATTCCAGACGGTTTATAAAGACTTTGTCATTTTTACAAAGTGAAAAGGTCACAAATATCTTTTAGTTTTAAAGTAATGCACTAATTCTAAATGTCTGAGCATTAAAACTCACAGATGCTCAGAGGCATTATGGGAAATTGAGCCACCTAATCACTGGTTGGATGTTTAAAAAAACAAACCACACTAGTTAACGTGCCTGTTGGTTTTTACAAATAAACCTGCATTTGTAAATATGTATTTTTTTCACTTTGTTAAAAAAAAAAGGCATCTGCAAAACTGAAAATTCTGTTTACGCCTGAGTTGTCTACTTTTTTAACAACATACTGAAAATAAAATAAGGCTGTCCATCATACAGCTGCAGTAGAGTTCTAGATTAACTTGGACTATGTTTTCTTGAACCTTAAAATTGTATCGTTAATAATGCCGCCGTGCAGTTTAATCTTACTTCCAACATATATTGCTGGTAATATTAATAAATTTATATAGAAACTATTTATAATGCACCACCAAACCTACAGACTGGTACATAAGTTGTTGTGTATTTCTTCTTCTTTTTTTTTTTTTTTTGTAAATCATGGGATTTAATGGAAATATTACATACATGATTTAGGAATTACAGCCAGATTTATACACAGTGCCGTTATGTTTTAGAGGCCGTAGGTAATTGGGCAAACATTTTGGAGTATTGTCAACACAAATCACACTTTAGAATAGATTAAATTAGATAGAACTTTATTAATCCCTTGGGAAGACTCCCTCTGGGAAATTGAGGTTCCAGCAGCATTGTATAGCAGCACATATGGTAAGAAGCACACAGAGTATCAATAGTGGAAATGAGAAAACTGGCAAATGTAAATACACAAACTGGTAAAGATATATATGCTTTTTTGGGGGTGGTGGTGGGGGGGTCTTAACTAATAGTTTGAGAACTATAGGAGCAGTACAGAAAAAAGCCTATAAAATAAATGATTGTTCATTAATCACAATGCAGGTTAAAAATGAAAAATAATCATGATATTGATTTAGAGACTACACGCAAGAAGGAGACCAGTGAGGGAAGCCACCAAGGCGCCCATAACCTCTTTGAAGGAGTTATAGGCTTCTATGTCTGTGAAAACATCCTGCTCTACCCACTGCTACCTTTTTGTTTTGAGAGAGACAGCTGTGGAACAACAAATTGTTTTGTAATTAGTTGATTTGATGGGAGTGGGGAAAAATGGCAGATAGAAGCATTATTATTATTAAACTCCTTTGTCCTTCTTCCAGGAGGAGGCCAAGCAGATTCAGAACCAGCAGAAGGCCAGCAGTTCCCGTTCAGACTCCCGGGATGAGGAAGTGTCTCCACCGATGAACCCCGTGGTGAAGGGTCGCCGGCGGAGAGGAGCCTTCAGCGCGGAGGTTTATACAGAGGAAGATGCAGCGTCTTACGTCAGAAAGGTAGAGGCACTTAAATAGTCACGTGATTAGTGTTCAGCATGAAGCATTTTTGCCCACAAAATGTGTTGTGTTTCAAGGTCATTCCAAAAGACTACAAGACAATGGCAGCGTTGGCAAAAGCTATTGAAAAGAACGTGCTCTTCTCACATCTGGATGACAACGAGAGGAGGTACGTCCCTTAACTTTTTACTTTTTTAACTGAATTCTGTTCAGTCCGTCCGCTCACGGTCATGTCCCTCAACAGTGACATATTTGATGCTATGTTTCCTGTCACCTACATCGCTGGAGAAACAGTTATTCTTCAGGGTATTGTAGCTTTTTTCTTTATTTCAACATTATTGAGCTAGATTTTCTACATGATATATTAATTGCTGCTGTTGCGTGCACCCAGGTGATGAAGGTGATAATTTCTATGTTATCGACCAAGGGGAGATGGATGTGAGTACCTGATCGCTGTCAGATCTTTTTAAGGCTCAGTTGTACTTGCTGTTAAGTCCCCGAGTGACATTGCACCTCCCTTGCATTTTTCTTTTTGAAAGATACCTGATAAATGTTGGGTTTTGAGTTTTATCGTCTCTTGGGTTTCTGCCCTTCTAGGTTTATGTGAACAATGAATGGGTGACCAGCATTGGGGAGGGAGGCAGCTTCGGAGAACTGGCTCTGATCTACGGTACCCCGAGAGCGGCTACAGTTAAAGCCAAGACCAATGTGAAGCTGTGGGGTATCGACAGAGACAGCTACAGGAGAATACTGATGGTGAGCAGACGCGTTAGTCCGGGTCACCGAGTGACGCAAAGACGCATCACTGCTGAAGACGATTTTTATGTGGCAGTTGCAGAATAATTACATGGCGCTTGTAAATTCCTTGGGCGGGGGAGGGGTATAACATTTTAAGATTCTTTTCTTGTACTCAGCACTCACTCTATTTGTTCTACAACCCCTATTCCATTGAAGTTGGGACGTTGTGTAAAATGTAAATAAATACAAAATACAATGATTTGCAAATCCTCTTCAACCTATATTCAATTGAATACACCACAAAGACAAAATATTTAATGTTCAAACTGATAAACTTTATTGTTTTTGTGCAAATATTTGCTCATTTTGAAATGGATGCCTGCAGCACGTTTCAAAAAAGCTGGGACAGTGGTATGTTTACCACTGTGCTACATCACCTTTCCTTTTGACAACACTCAATAATGTTAAATATCTTGTCTTTATGGTGTATTCAAATGAATATAGGTTGAAGAGGATTTGCAAAACATTGTATTCTGTTTTTATTTACATTTCACACAATGTCCCAACTTCATTGGAATTGGGGTTGTAATTAGTGGTTACTAAAACATTGATTTTCTGGATTCTCACATCTGTGTCTTTTTATGTATATTCAATGTAATGACTGTACTTGACAGCTAACGTTTATAGAATCTGAATTCCACTTCTTACATTCACAGATACACATTCCAGATAAGAGTGTAGGTGCCATATGTGCATGGATGACTTAAGGGAGTTTGTTTTTTGCATGATTGACAATTATTATTTTGCATTATTCACAGTATTTTTTTTTTTCTATTTAATGATTGTTGCTGTAAATAGTTTGTGCTTGTTAATAGACAATGTCATTGTGTTGCTGGTTTGGAGAACTGGGTGTCTGTCAGTTTGACTTGTTGGGCTAAGTGTAGTGTGGTGCTGTGGGGGGGTGCGAGAGAGTTGGGGGTCTGACTGTTTTTCTGAATGTGTCGTATAGTCAGCTTGTGGACGTGCGGGTGCACACGAATTGGAATTTTAGAAGTTTTGAGTTGTATGTAAATGGAGTTCAGTAGTTTGTTCCTTTGAATAAGCTGCGCTGGTCCTGGGGGGTGTCCATAGTGAATTGGGACAGTCCCTCTGTGTTAAGTATTTATTTATCCACCCCCCCAATCACGACCTTTGACATACTTTGGTAATCCCTTGCGTTTCTCTGGAGCCTGTAATGTTGATGTCTATGCAGTGACATCAGAGGGATGTTTTCCAGAAGCGCCACGGTCATGCTATAGTTCTACTACAGGAGTGCTACAGTATCTGTAGTTATGCTATGATTATTTTTTTGCACTCATTGCATGATATAGTCCAGCGTGCTGACATCATCAGAGCGTGCGCTAGGCTGGTGTGTTATGTCATCACAGTGCACGAGACCAGTGTGTTAAAACCACACAGTGTGCACATACTAGACCCATACATTGTCATCAAACTGCATGCTAACTCACATTCATGATGTTTGTCACATTCTGGTTGTCAAGATTATAGACCATGAATTTCTGGGGTGTATATCTATGAAAGTGACAACGGGGCTTAAAACCGCAGTTTTTGCGAGCTTGTAAACCTGCAGTGGGATTCTGAAGACACACTCCTCTCAATTCAAACTTGTCAAAAATTAAGCCAAAATTTCTGTGATGCTGCTGCCATTTCTTTCCGGAAGGATGTGTGCAGTAGATTTTGTAGTTCAGCAATTAGAACCATATAGTGCTGTGTTAAAGTTAATAAGCGTCATAGAAAACACAATATATCAACTAAACTCCAAGTAAGAGCCTTCAGAGCAGTGGTGGGCACAACTAACCAAAAAGTTAGCTTCGATAACCATTAATCCGATAACTGAAAAGTTATCTTTCATGAAGCTAAACCGATAAACTGCAAAAAAAATTTATTTTTGTTACAGATAACCGATAACTTTTAGTATTGATTCGGGCGCGGCCACATTAGATTACTCTGTCGGTTTCTGATAAACCAGTTTCACTTTAAGCGCCGTAGGGGCTGCTGGTTAAATTCAAGGATCACAAACACAAAAAGAACGCACGAAAAATGAATAAAAAAATAAAACTGCAAACATTGTCATCATCTTTCAAAAGCAGTAAAACACAGTATTAGAAATCACAGTTTATCTCGGTATTAGATACACCGTCGTTTACAAACTAAAAGCTGCTGCTTTTTTCACACGCTTTGAACCCTGCGGCTTAAACAACCAAAATACGTCCATTAATGCATTGATTGGCAGAGTAAAAGACACGCAGTAAATATAAATTCTTACCTGTTAGTTTCAGTGGGGTTCATTAAATTCTGAAGAAATAATCAAGTATCTCGATTATCCAAAATGGTGTCTAAAAAAGTCTCTGTAACACAGCTGTTCTGTGAGATCTCCTCTCTCTCACCGAGTTTTGGTGATTAATTTATACCGTCAGCCACAAAGAAATAAAATAATGTTAAAATTTGTCTGTTTTGTATCTGCATCGAGCGGACGGTAACACTCACTGTAACGTCCAAAGTGAACCTGAACTACACTACCCACAATGCTCCCTGCGTCAACTGACCAATCACCTTTTGCGCTTAATGATGTCATCAGCAAGCGACAGCCACAAACACACAACAAACATACTAAAATGTTTGATTTTATGGCTTACAAACATTTCTGACCGTTAAACTTAGTTCACTTTACCAGCAAAAAAAAAATAAAAATGTTAGTGGACTGAAACTTATCGGAAGATAATCGGTCCGCTTATGGTTTAAAAGTTATCTGAAAAGCTAATCTGTTAGCAAAAACGTTGGCTTCGATAAATATAGGTTATCGGATTATCTGAACTGTGCACACCACTGCTTCAGAGTACAGATTAGTAAAGTTTACCGCAGCACAAATAATCTCAAAGTGAAGAAGTACAATATAACATATGCAAAAAGCAAAATATCTACTCCCTCCTTGACCTGTTAAGTATTTAGATTGAATCCTGGCTTTTTCAAAGATCAACTGTCAGGAAGATATAAACACGGATGTTTGAAAATAAATTTGTAAGAGACAAATTTTCATTATCTTAGATTATGACCTGTACCCAGAGTAGCCACCAGGGGGCAGTAAGACACATTTTGTCTTGATATTTCCTGCTGTCTGTCTTCATTCACTGTGTCATTGGATTCAAATGGACTGTAAAGAATGTCATTCTCTTCAGGGAAGCACTTTGAGAAAGAGGAAGATGTACGAGGAATTCCTCAGGAAAGTGTCAATTTTAGGTGGGTCATTACAAGTATATTTAATCGACATAATTCTAAAATGAAAATGGAGAGAGGATGTTCATTTTAATTATATCTGCGTGATGAAGTTGATGTGGAAATGTGCTCGCCCTCCTCAGAGTCTCTTGATAAATGGGAGCGTCTGACAGTCGCCGATGCGCTGGAGCCCGTTCAGTTCGAGGACGGACAGAAGATTGTTGTGCAGGGAGAGCCCGGAGACGAGTTCTTCATCATTCTGGAGGTATACAAGAGGAACTTTGGGGCCGTACAGCTGCACAGGTTGTTGATGTTGCTGCAGGTCAGCGGATTGTTTCAGTCCGCCGGGTGTTTGCAGACGTAGAGCAGCGCTGTCAAATTAGCACACAGAGCTGTTTGTGGAAAAGAAGCTGAACCCGGATCAACCTGTACTGCAGTGCAGTGTGAGGTCATCCAGCAGTGTGCCGCGTTAGCAGCACAAATATTTGCGTGGACCCACTGTACAATAAATACGTTGTGACCTGAAGGGTGTAATAAACTGCTTCTCCTCAATGTTTTAAGTGCAGAATTTAAAATGTGTCAAAGCATAAATGCAAATTGACCAATTTGGTAATAAAAAAAAAAAAGCAAGCAAAAATACCGACTTGTATTGAACAACAACAAAAAACCCATAAAATTTTACATGTGACAGTTATTGGTACCCTTTGAAGAATGTACAGTAGTTCATCGTGTTTACAGGCAGTTTTCTTTAGACACATGAATATATGAACACATCCAAGTCACCAAATAGGTCTTGGACTTCATTTACATGAATGAACAACAACAACAATAAAAAAAAATCCAAACCATATAGTACTGTATGATAAATCTGTCAGGAGTAGGCAGTTGTCAAAAACTGTGTAACTGTGCAAGAAGGAGACTAGTGAGGGAAGCCACCAAGACGACCAGTCTTCTGGGGCATAATTTGATGGAACTGATGAAATCTAGAGGATCTGTGGTATTACGTGGCCATGTGACCGCGGCTAGATTTCCGTACACTAGTGGAACGTAAATGCATTTTAACCTCTGGTGCATCAGATAAAAAAGATACCTTTGCCGCTGTAACACCTTCAGAGTCGTGATGGGTGGTTTCCGTCATTTGGATCCTTTTCACACGCTCAGCATGGTGGATCTGATTGTGTCTGTTTTTCTTTGACCAGGGTTCAGCAGCTGTGTTGCAGCGTCGCTCCGAGAACGAGGAGTTTGTGGAAGTGGGAAGATTAGCGCCGTCTGATTACTTTGGTAATAATTAAACACTATTACACAGATGTACTAAATGTTATGTTGTAAATGACGAAGCGCCACATGGTTCACTTCTTCAAAACACGGCCACTGGTATTCGCTTCTTGTTTATTTAAAATATATATAGATCAACTAATTTAATGACTATTGTGAACATTTGTATTAATTACTGATCATGCAGTATTTTTGTTTGGACAAAGTCGATTGAAAATGTGGCAGTTTTTTGTCATCTCTGTCCTGACTTTTTTTTCTTCTACATCGTTGATGGTTTTTCAGCTCAATCTTTTTTCCTCCAGGTGAGATTGCCCTGCTGATGAACCGCCCTCGTGCCGCCACCGTGGTCGCACGCGGCCCCCTGAAGTGCGTGAAGCTGGATCGGCCTCGTTTCGAGCGCGTCCTTGGCCCGTGTTCAGACATCCTGAAACGTAACATCCAACAGTACAACAGCTTTGTCTCGCTGTCTGTCTGAAGCTCTCTCTATCTCTTTCTCTTTCTCTCTCTCTCCCTCCCCACAGCCCTGTTCTCTCCTTTCAGATCCAGGGTCCACAATGCAATTTGCTTTTGTCACTTTCCTTCCGTTTGCTTTGTTCCGTTTTTTTTTCTTTCTTTTTTACACTGTTCATTTAGTCGTTTTCACAGGACACGCAGAGGTGACTCTTACCTGTTCACCAGCGCTTTACCAGCTGCTGTACACTACCTTGTAGGCACAGTTACATGAATTGTTACCTATGTTTTGTATGTATTTGCAGGTTATGTTTTTTTTTCTCCTCTTTTTCTTTTTGTAGACTGAACCTTAAACTCAAAGCGAGATTGTTAACAAGGTCCGACAGAAGTCGGGGGTCTCAGACTGATGAGACAGGACAGTCAAACATAACGTGGCACTCTTTGTCAGTTAGTTCCAGAGGATGGTTTGTTGCTTTTTAAGAGTTTCCTTTTTGACACCAGTTAGGTAATCAGTGTCGAGCAGAAGATAGAAACTGTAGATGGCAGGAAGCATCTCATTTTGGCAACCATTTATAGATTTAAGCTGCAGCAGTTTTGCTCCATTTGTTGTGTTTGGTCACTTTGTGGAGGGTGTCATAAGTCAATGAGGACTGTTTTTGCTGAGTTTATTATTATTATTATTATGTGAAGCTTCCAGGCTAGTGCCAAATGTTAATTAGTGTCCCAGCGCAAACAAAGCAGTGGTCCCTGACTATTTGGAGCTCCAAATCAAGAGCAGTTATTAGCTTGTTACCCTCCTGTAAATCAGTAGAATGCCCGTACAAGAACTGACTTGACTACTCAAAGAAGACAAAGTATTAAGTGAAGTGTATTTCAGTATTCCGTTTTTTTGTTTGTTTTTTAACTATACCAAATAACTTGGTCACTCTTTTGCTATCATTTCTAATCAAAATGCTATCATAGTATCCTTAAATTATCATAGTTCTGTTTATTATTATATTATTATTGAATAATGATAAACTGATGTTTTGGCTATGGTCTTGAAGTGATGGTGATCTTAAAAAAAATCTGTTTTACTGTCTTTTGTAAACACTTATTTTTCCATAAATTCTATTTTAGGTGTCCAGTGCCACAAAGTAAATAAAAGCTTCTTCTTGTAAACCGATGAAACTGTGTAATTGTGTTGTGTACGATGTTCACTGGGAGAAAACCTTTTTAAAATGGGGTTTTTATGAGATGGAGTCAAGAGTGTTTATTGATTCAGGATATCTGGAGTATTTATGTATCGAAGCGTCGCAGGTGAGCACAAGTTAAATCTGCGTTGTTGGCTGAAGCGGACTGACGCGGCAGCCGCCTCTTGTCAGATTAGTTCTTATTCTGCAGTTTGTGCTTGCTCGGCGTGATGCTGCAGGCATCTGTAAATGTGCTAGCAATGATGGCGTACAAATTTGTTTCAAAAGAAAAGTTAAACAATATAGCTTAAAGCGGCATAACAGAATTGTTGATGACATCGAGTGCAACTCATCCATTATCCTGTAATTGCATTTTTAAAAAGGATGCATGTCTGATCACACAGTAAAATCCGTATGTTTATATAACCTTTGTATAAATTAGCAGTTAAAAGTTTTAGTGGCTTAGAACCCCCCCCCCCCCCCCCCCCCCCCCCCCACACACACACACAAAGTCAAACTTAATTCACAGAATAAACGTTAAGTTAGTGGGTAAATCTTTAGCTTCACCTAGATGTTTTAGCAGTTTAGAACCACACATAAAAAGCCACGTGTATTTCATATAAGTTATTGGCTAAATCTTTAGCTTCACCCAAGTGTTTTAGTGGTTGTGAACCACACACACGCAAAGCCAAACCTAATTCATAGAATAAGTTAGCAGTGGCTACATCATCACCCAAGTGTTTTGGCGGTTTAGAACCACATACACACAAAGCCAAACCTAATTCATAGAATAAAAGTTAACAGGTAGTAGTTAAATCTTTAGCTTCACCTAAACGTTTTAGTTTCAAACCACACACAAAGCCAAACCTAATTCATATAAAAAAAAAGTTAGCGGGTAGTAGCTAAATCTTTAGCTTCACCTAAACGTTTTAGCAGTTTCGAACCACACAAAGCCAAACCTAATTCATATTAAAAAAAAGTTAGCGGGTAGTAGTTAAATCTTTAGCTTCACCTAAACGTTTTAGCAGTTTCGAACCACACACAAAGCCAAACCTAATTCATAGAATAAAAGTTAAGTTAGTGGCTAAATCTTTAGCTTCAGCCAATTGTTTTAGTGGTTGCAAACCACACACACACAAAGCCAAACCTAATTTATAGAATAATAGTTAGCTTTCAGTGGCTAAATCTTTAGCTTCACCTAAATGTTTTAGTTTAGAACCACACACTCAAAGCCAAGCCTAATTCATAGAATAAAAGTTAGCGGGTAGTAGTTAAATCTTTAGCTTCACCCAAACATTTTATTCAGTTTCGAACCACGCACAAAGCCAAACCTAATTCATACAATAAAAGTTAGCTTTCAGTGGCTAAATCTTTAGCTTCACCTAAATGTTTTATCAGTTTCGAACCACACACAAAGCCAAACCTAATTCATAGAATAAAAATTAGCAGTTTGTGGCTAAATCTTTAGCTTCACCTAAATATTTAAGCAGTTTTAAATCACACACAAGCAAAGCCAAACGTAATTCATATAATAAAAGTTGGGGGTTAATGGCTAAATCTTTAGCATCAGCTAAATGTTTAATGGTTCAGCAGTTCATTATCACAGTTAACTTTCCATCTAGCAGATTAGCAGTTATCAAGCTAACATTTAAGAGTTGTTCCCACCACTGCTCAAAATGCCTTTAGCGTAATTTTAATCGCTCTGTTGTGTGTGTGCATGCACAGGTGCATGTCAAATGTGAGAGGCCCCCCTCATAAAAACCACCACTGAGAGGACTTTATGGCCATGAGAGAAACAAAAGGACATAAAAGTACGTCTCCCTCTGAGAGTGGAATTTGAAGCCTGCTGTGTTTCACTTTCTGAATCTCCAAAAAAATGAGACTTTTCTGCTTTGGAGTCTTTGAGGAGTTCAGTCTTCACAGCTCATCTGTTTATGGCTTCTTCAGATGTACACTGATACTGTGCTCCATCCTGAAGTCTTCTATAGTGCAATAAATCAGAGCGATGTCCCTTTATCCGGCTGCTACCTGCCTGTTTCCTTCTCTGTGTCAGCTGGTTCAACAGTCTTAGGTTGAGGTATGTATTTAATAAAGTCCTTGGTGATCACCTCGTCCTCGCCCAGCCTCCTCATGCACCGACGGACAACTCGTAGGACCTTCTGTAGCCTACGGTCCAGCGCCATGAAGTGGGACTCTGTCAAGATGGGCCGCAAAGGGTCCCCGTCCAGAGACTCCTTCATGACATCACTCAGTCTGTACGCTGGCTGGGCAAGGAGATGCAACCGCGCCAGTGTGGACCTCTTGATCCTGAGAGAAGAGTAGAAGAGGAGCAAGTATGTACACCAGAAAAACAAATACTGCAGCTCACGTTTTCAAACAGTTTCTTAAAAGGGTCCATGGGGTGCCTTTAAAAATCACTTTTTCAGGTGCAGCATGCAGAGAGCAATGCAAAAGTCATTTGGAGTTTCCACCTGATAGTTACTGTTTTCACACTGAGCACCCACGTCTTTGAAATTGCAAGTAGAAGTATGCACATCTCAGCATCCATTAGCATGTAGGTCTAAAAGTGATGCGATGGTGCAAAGCTGAATGCAGTCGCGCTATAGATCAGGAAAAACTTGGTCTAAACCTGAGTGAAGTGTAATCGTGGTCTTTAAAAGGCACAATATTCAGATGTGCCTTACACATGAGGGTTCACAATACAATATTAAATGACACCTTCCTGCTTCACCTCAGGAAGCTTTGGTGGCTGCTACCTGCTAGTGCACATATTAAAGTGAACACAGATGTGCCAGTTTATCAGAAAACGTCTCGGTTATGGCTGCTTTTTAAGTAGCAGGGTGCTGTGCACCTTGGCTTTCAAACTGATGAAAGTTTTCTGGAAATTACTGGAAATCTGGGTTTTTACTCACGTGGTGAACATTTACGAGTTATTTTTGATAACACGACAGAATCCATTCATTCAGTTCCACGCCCAACAGTTGGAGGCGGTAATACTCCATGTTGGTTTTCAAGCCGCCAATAAGCGCCAAAGAAGGGTTATTTTTGTTTTGAATTAAGGGAGTTTATTAAGTTATATTTTGGGGGACTGCGCGGTGGTTCTAATGGTTTACTTTGTTGTGGACACTAAAAGTTATAAGCTGCGTTCCCCCGCGTAATCATACGTTAAGTAGATCTAATGGGTGAAGTTAAAAATGCTAATTCCATTAGCATACAAATGAGTTTAAGTTTCTGCGAGACATAACCACAAGATTAATTAGTTTGCACAACAATCTTCTGCAAATTTGTCTGAGGTGAGTGAGTAATTATAAAATAATATGTGATGTTAATGCTCTGTTGAAATTGATCAGCTAACATTAGATTTTAGCTGCAGGATGTTGAATCGATCACTGTCGAGCTGAGTGAACATTTTATATTCGTAAATTGTTCAAGCTATTTTTATTTGGCCAAGAATTTCAAAAGAGAGAATATCAATAGCTCCAAAGCTACTGCTAAAACCAGGAAAAACCAGACGTGAGTGAAGGTTGAACACACGTCAGAATCCATTCATTCAGTTCCACGCCCAACAGTTGGTGGCGGTAGTGCTCCATGTTGGTTTGCAAGCCGTCAATAAGCTCCAAAGAAGAAGGGTTATTTTTGTTTTGGGTTAAGGGAGTTTATTCAGTTATATTTTTGGGGACTGCGCAGTGGTTTTTAATGTGCCCTAAATACTCACATTGTTCTGTTTGAATTGACACTGAGAATTATTTGTCAGTTCTTTGAATTGTCATTTCCTTCACTGTGTACTGAGAGCCATAATGTATGTTTTTTTTTTTTTTTTTTTTTTGGACCAGTAGCACAATACAAATTGTATGAAAAGGCTTGGGTGGAAAAATTGACCTGACCCAACAACAACAAGAAAAAGTTTTTTTTTTTTTCTGATTTTGTTTTTTTTTTTTTTTGCTGGGTAAATAGACCCGAAAATGCACCAGAATGCATCAGAGATTTCAAATTTTTCTGGGAGGGAAACCCCAGACCCCCCAACAGGGGCTTCGGGCCTTCGGCCCTTGCCAAAAAATTTCAGTTTTTTTCCATTGCCCACTTTCATCACTGTTTAAAATAGATTAGATTAGATAGAATGTTATTGATCCCTTGGGAGGACTCCTTCAGGGAAATTGAGGTGAGATGAGAGATTATTTAATGTTATGTTCAAACCACAACTGTGATCAATCTTGTTTTTTATGTCATCAACAAAATAAATATGCAAAAGCTCAAGGGGTCACAGTCATGTTCACAGCATTGTAGAAACGGAGTCTTTTCCTCACTAAAAATCATCCATCCAGGACAGAAAACCTGCAGAAATTACCCTGTGTGGCAGCAATAGCAGAGTTTTTTTTTTTTTTAGAGTATTGTGTGTGCGTGTGGACAATATAACTCAAAAACAGCTGGACAGATTTCCTTCAAACTTGGTGGGAACATTACTTGGATAAGCATCTACAGGTGATTAAATTTTACACTAGTTTGGTCTAAGGACAAGGATAACATGTTCCTCAAAAATGAAAGCAGACAAAATCTGATAGGTTGCACCTGCTGCCATCTGATGCATCATCAACACTGAGACAGGCACCTGTGTGCTGGATTATGCCCAAAGAAATGCGCCACATGACCAAAATGTCATCGTTGCCTAATTACTATTTCAGGTAGCATTTGTTAAAAGTCTATGCAATATAATATTTTGCTATTGCATACTTTGGACATAGAGCAGATCAAGAAATAAAATGAGAAAGAAGGTGCAGGTGATGTGATACGTACATGCAACACTGCGAAAGTGGAGCCAGGATGGATATCTCATCGCGGGAGTACTTCCCAAACCTGAACACAGGATGTGAATAAGGACACGCACCCAAAAAGCGCAGCATTTTTTTGTCTTCTTCTTCTCCTCACCCTCGGGCATTGTCCAAGTGAAGAAGGAACCCTTCGTCTCCAAATTTGGTGAAAATCTCATAGTGGTGTCTGTCCATGTTGCCTGTAAGATAGAAGCACACTTTGGCATATGGAAAATCACAGTATGAACTTGAATGCATGTATGAAGAGCCACACGGAATACCCATGAGGAAGTCAAAGATGGACATGTCGATGATGTTGAGGAGCCTGTTGCCTGAGTTGTAGGGATACAGCTGCTTTATGTTGTCACAATAGAACGGATTCACTTCCCACCTTCAAAACACACAAAACCCTCATGTAATAATAATAAAAGATAGTCTCTAAGTGATCATTTATCTGACATGTGCTTTTCAGAGGCGGAGGTCTTACTCTTCCTTTCCAGTGAAAGTGTAGGACCGTATCCAGGGGTTGGGGATGGAGATGCGGGGCGCAATGCTGAGGCCAGGCAGGTATGCAGACAGCGAGCCCTCCAGCAGGTCGGGGCTCCCACACACAGCGTATTCCGTCTTACACATGTACAGGCACTTGGCAAAGAAACACGTGTTGTGTGCTGTCAGGAAAGCAGAGTTAAATGGAATACAAATGAGTTTAGGGTTCATATGGAACTACACGCCTTTTCATCAGCCGTGCTTTCCCCTGCAACTGGATGCACTGGTACGACAAACGTCAAACCAACACGAAATAACGCTGTAAGTCGACACTGCAGGCACATCTTGATTCTTTAATTTCAGCTTATGATGGAATTTTAATCACGTCTGTTTGTTCTCCGACTTCTGTCTTCTCATTTAGTTGATTTCTACCAAACTTGGCAAGTGGGTGAATGTTGTCCCCAGAGACTGTTGGGGTTAAATGTAGAAAATAATTAGATTTTTCACTCGCATGTCCATGTATAGGTGTGTTCTGAAATTTCAGAAGCGAGATCAAATTTACAAAACATCAATCATTGTGGGCGAGGTCGTTGGGGTCGAAGGTGAAATTCACATTTTTTTTTTGCTTTGATTTGATATGGAGGTGTATCCTGGAATTACTTAGGGTGATGTCAGATTTACTAAACGTCAATCGCTAGAGTCAAGGTCATTGGGTCAAAGGTGAAATTCACGTTTTTTTTTGCTTTGATTTGATATGGAGGTGTATCCTGGAATTATTTAGGGTGATGTCAAATTTACTAAACGTCAATCGCTAGAGTCAAGGTCATTGGATCAAAGGTGAAATTCAAGGTTTTTTTTGCTTTGATTTGATATGGAGGTGTATCCTGGAATTACTTAGGGTGATGTCAAATTTACTAAACGTCAATCGCTAGAGTCAAGGTCATTGGATCAAAGGTGAAATTCAAGGTTTCTTTGCTTTGATTTGATATGGAGGTGTATCCTGGAATTACTATGGGTGATGTCAAATTTACTAAACGTCAGTCGCTACAGTCAAGGTCATTGGATCAAAGGTGAAATTCAAGTTTTTTTTTGCTTTGATTTGATATGGAGGTGTATCCTGGAATTACTTAGGGTGATGTCAAATTTACTAAACGTCAATCGCTAGAGTCAAGGTCATTGGATCAAAGGTGAAATTCAAGTTTTTTTTGCTTTGATTTGATATGGAGGTGTATCCTGGAATTACTTAGGGTGATGTCAAATTTACTAAACGTCAGTCGCTAGAGTCAAGGTCATTGGATCAAAGGTGAAATTCAAGTTTTTTTTGCTTTGATTTGATATGGAGGTGTATCCTGGAATTACTTAGGGTGATGTCAAATTTACTAAACGTCAATCGCTAGAGTCAAGGTCATTGGATCAAAGGTGAAATTCAAGGTTTTTTGCTTTGATTTGATATGGAGGTGTATCCTGGAATTGCTTAGGGTGATGTCAAATTTACTAAACGTCAATCTCTAGAGTCAAGGTCATTGGATCAAAGGTGAAATTCAAGGTTTTTTGCTTTGATTTGATATGGAGGTGTATCCTGGAATTGCTTAGGGTGATGTCAAATTTACTAAACGTCAATCTCTAGAGTCAAGGTCATTGGATCAAAGGTGAAATTCAAGTTTTTTTTGCTTTGATTTGATATGGAGGTGTATCCTGGAATTACTTAGGGTGATGTCAGTTTTACTAAACGTCAATCGCTAGAGTCAAGGTCATTGGATCAAAGGTAAAATTCAAGGTTTCTTCGCTTTGATTTGATATGGAGGTGTATCCTGGAATTACTTAGGGTGATGTCAAATTTACTAAACGTCAGTCGCTAGAGTCAAGGTCATTGGATCAAAGGTGAAATTCAAGTTTTTTTTGCTTTGATTTGATATGGATGTGTATCCTGGAATTGCTTAGGGTGATGTCAAATTTACTAAACGTCAATCTCTAGAGTCAAGGTCATTGGATCAAAGGTGAAATTCAAGGTTTTTTGCTTTGATTTGATATGGAGGTGTATCCTGGAATTGCTTAGGGTGATGTCAGATTTACTAAATGTCAATCGCTAGAGTCACGGTCATTGGATCAAAGGTGAAATTCACGTTTTTTGCTCTGATTTGCACCAAACGTGGGACACACTTATGGAGGTGGGTTCTGGAATTGCCTACCAACGTCAAATTTGCCAAAGCTCAATGATCAGGGCCAAGATCGTGTCTACATATCTGTTTCTTGGCCTCCTGGGTCCTTCTGCTGATTTCAACCAAACTCTGCGTGCCATTGAAGGTCGACCCCAAAATTCCCCTTAAAGTATTAATTTTGGCAAAGGTCTAGGTTAGGGGTATTCAGTTCCAGTCCTTGAAGGTTGGTGTCCAGCTTCAACACACCTGAATCAAATGGCTGAATTACCTCCTCAGTATGCAGTCAAGTTATCCAGAGCGCTGCTAATGACCTCATTAATTGACTCGGGTGTGCTGAAGCAGAGACACATCTAAAAGTTGTAGGATACCAGCCCTTGAGGACTGGAGTTGAATACCCCTGGTCTAGGTCATGGAGTTTGAGTTTGATAATCAAATGTAGCAAACAGGTGGATTCCAGAATTGCCCAGTCAAGGCCAGTGAGAAGGCAAACATATAATCAGCAAATATTAGTGGCTGTACTCTGCTGTATTCATGCCTACTGGTATTATTACCCAGTTAAAAGAATTTAGGTGACTGTCCAAATGCAGCATTTACAGACCTGACTGTAGCTTTACTTGTAATTTGAACTGGTATTGCAGTATTGGAGCTGCTGTCAGTAAGAACTATGGCTGAAATTACCAGACAGGTCTCCGTTTGTGAGCCAATAATATGCATTCCCATGTTCTCATGTTCTTTTCTGGTGTCCAAAAACAAAAACAATTCTCACCAAATTCTAAACACAGCAACATGGAGGTTCAAAAAAGAACTTAAGGTGTGGCACTTTACCAGGTGAGACAAAGAACACGCTGCGTAGATCTTCATTGTAGGTTAAATGCAGGACTTCTCCTGAGATATTTACCCGCCTGCCAACCACCGGCGGGACCCTCCGGAAGTCCAGGATCCTGCCAAAAATGTGTCAGATGGTCAAGGGACTGCGTTTCTATCGCGTCTTCCTGTCTGACGTAGAACAATTACGTATGCCTAAACTGTCATCTTCTAATCCCAAATGTCGTCAAAGAATAATCACCACTGAGTGTCTGTATCATTCAAAGGACTTGAGTTCAAACCAAAACCCTTTACCTCCCTGATGGTTATAATTCAGTCAATTTTCAGTAACAGTAATCAAGTGATAATCAACGTGCTGAGAGGTTGATTTATGGTTTCAGTAATCTGTGGTATTCCCCAGCTACTGATAGTTAGAGATAATAAGCGGTTCCGCCTGCCAACATAGATGCGGCAGAGCGAGATGATATGTCATAGCACTTTAACAACACACATTGTAGGCTTGGGAAAAAGTAAGGCTCTTATACACCGTCTGTTCAGCCAAAGCATAATTTTAAGATAGAATTCTGAAATTGTATTTATTGCTTGCTGAGGTCAATTTATTTCAAACTTTTTTTCTATGCTCTTGTATAAAAAGTGATGACTGCACATTAACTTAAATATAAACTGAGATCATGGATCACAAATAGTCCAGGAAAGATACTTCCCAAATAAGTCAAACCGGCCAAAAAGTGCAACAAAAATGAATTGTTTATCTCTGTCTGCACAGGCAGCAGAAGGACGTTTGAGATGGTGGTGGTGTTATTTGGGAGGTTTTATGTACTTCATTAATTAAATGAAATAATTTACTAACATATATACTTTAATTGTTTTATTTTAGGGGATTTCAGATATAGTGCGTTGCTCGTGGGGATCCATGGGCTCTAGATTGGGTAGTGTTTATAAAATAGGTATCTGACATTTTTCAAGGGTGGTAATAAATTATGCAAAGTTTCTATATTGATTTTAACTGAAAGTAAAAGAAATTAAAATGAGAGTTTTGTGAATAATTGGCGCATTTGTTTGATGTTATGTTTTACAACTGGCAAGGCTGAGATTTTTCCTTTTTTCAGAGCTTATGTGGTTATCATGGATTGATTAATGGTGATATCAACATCCATTGTTCACTGTTGTTACATAATATCCCTAATTTCTTCAAAAATATTAGTCCTATCAACTTTGCGTTTTTGCGGTGTTCATCCTTGACCCAATATACGTAAACATACCAAACGGCGAATATCAGCTCTCCCCAGTTTCTCCGTGATGGAAGTTACACAAACACACAGAGGCCACTTGGCTTTTAATATATAGATGATTTACTGCCCCCTGCTGGAATGGCATGAGTCCAGAATTTAATTATCAATGTCCATTGTTCGCTGTTGTTACCCAATATTACCAATTTCTCCAAAAATATTAGTCCTACCAACTTTTTGTTTTTGCACTGTTCATCCTTGACCTATAAATACATTAGTATACCAAATGGGACATGTCAGCTCTCCCCAGTTTGTCTGTGATCGAAGCTACACACATGTACACAGAGGCCATTTGGCTTTTAATATATAGATTAGAGTGGATGCATGCATCCAGGGGGTTGTGCTTGTTCAAATTTCCTGGAAATAAAAAATGGCCGTATACCAGTGCAAATCCACATATGGTTTCTATTGTTAAAATATCAGCTTTTTATAAGTAGAAATGTGAGAGGTAATGTATTTTTCTTTGTAATGTGTTGATCATTTTTGATTTTTCCAATGTAGGAACATTCCATCACTTGGATTTTTTTTGGCAACTTTTAACATGTTATTCTACAGGACCTTCTGGACATTTTGATGTATAATTTGTTTCAATTCTACTCTGTGGCAAATCACATCATAAATTTTGGTAAGCTAAGAATATAAAAAAAAAGAAGCAAAAAAGTGGGAGGTAAAAATCACCTTCTTAGGAGAGGTAGAGATATTTGTTAGCAATTCCGGGTATATAGACGATATAATGGCTGACTGAATGTGACCATAGTGGTTGTTTTGGCGACAACAGTCACGGCTGACGTGGCGTTTCTGCTGCTTGCTGTCACAGATTGTGACACGAGGACTTATCATTGTGTGTGGCTTCCAAATGACAGGGTCTCGCTCACATGATTACAATTCACATTGAATCTCTTCACCTCAGCTCAAGGGCAATTACTTGAAGAGGTGTGTACTTATTATACACTGAAAAATGTTGCAATACCTGTGGAGGCCAGTTGGTACATTTCTTAAAAACAAGTACAGTAATTGGAGTTTTGTTTTCACAGTGCATATCAGATCAGCTAGCCACCTAGCTAGCTACTAGCCAGATAAGCCCAGTTATTACAATGCCTTTCCATGCTAACTTACGGTGGCAGCTATCTTCCTGGATGGGATGCCAGTCTGCCAATCCGTCATGGGTTAGTACCCCAACCAAGGTCTGTACCCATTTAGACCTGGGTTGACTGAAATAATGCAGATGATGTGTCTTTTCCAAGGGCACAGAAAGGTGGTCTGAACCCCACACCTGGAATCAAGAACTTACTCGTTGGGGTAACTTATGTTGTAATCAGGCTCTTTATAAATAAATTGAATTGAGTTGAACCTGAGTCTAGATATTGGTCATCTAAGTCCTATCCAGCTGCCCTGCTTCCCCACAAGCACAACTGTTCCATATATTAAGAAGATTGTTTAAAAATACATTGAATACAACATGGCTGATTGCAAAACTGCAGTAACAATTAAGTGAGGGTGATTATGAGGAAGGGTGCCACACCTGTCCAGGTGAAAAGCAGCAATTTCTGCATTGTGTCTCTGGTAGTCAACAAAGTAGAAGACGTCTTCTGATGTCTCTTCGTCCCTTTGTTGCCTGACACACATACAGTGGGAAAAGAATATTTTTTAACTATTAAACTATGCTGGGATAATCAGTAAAATGTATTTAGATTCACAAAAAAAGTGGCTTGGCGTGAAAAAGTGAAATTTAATAACTATATAATATTCTAACACTTTTATGAAACAAATAGTTTCGTTTAGCAGTTTAGTAACAGAACAATGGAAGATATATATATATATATATATATATATATATATATATATATATATATATATATATATATATATATATATATATATATATATATTTGTTTTTGCAAAATATCAATCCTATATTAACTGGTAATCATACGTCTGAATAAGACAGGCTTGGACATCATCTTGATTGAAGTAATAAGCATTCTTCAAAATGGAAGCTATCATATAACTTAAACATATGTCATGTAATTGTTTAAAAAATAAAGAAATTCAGCCTTATCCAAGTACAAACCGTTTTAAGAGCAGATCAAAATAGGTTGCAGTCAGGTGTAATACAATACTGGATATTCTACAAATATATTCCTGGTACAAAACTGTTAATTTATTAACCGAGGCATCACTCACTTAGCTAACTAGTTTCATTATCCAGATACTACCATTTGGTGTTTTGTTATTTCCCATAATGCATGTGAGCAAAATCATTGTAGGCCTTCCGGTTTGTGTTTCTCTTAGTTCATGTGTCAAGCAGGTTTTTGGTACCACTCAAGGTGCCTTGCCATCCCAGGGTGGTAGCTATAGCCAAGTTGGGGCAACCCATTCCTTAAGACTGTGCCCAACAGTTTCATGCACATCTGCTTCTTTAACAATTTAATATTCTATGTCTTGGTAAGACTTGAAATTCTAACATTATTAATGCTTACTCATTAGGGACAGTTTTAAAAAGTTGGTTGTTGATTTTGCTTTTGTTTACATGTTAGTGTGGCCAAACCAGATGGTCAACCCACTGAGTCTGATCTGCTTGAGAGTTCTTCCTGCCATCCAAAAAACTTCTGAAGGGGTTTCTCCTTTTACCATTGTAGGCAAGGTTTTAACCATGCAGATGTGTAGCACTTTGGAATAAATTATGTTGTGATTTGGCATGGTATAAATTACCTAGATGGCCTGCTGTTCTAGGTACAACTGTAGATTGGATTGATTGCACCAGATGACTGCATCCTACACCCTCTTTTACTTAGTCAGTAAATCAGTATGTATGGTATTTATATTTATAGTTGCAAACTGTTTTTCTTTTTTTACTTTCACTTTCTGTGTGCTTCTTACCCTGTGTGCTGCTATACAATGCTGCTGGAACCTCAATTTCCCCGAGGAAGTTTTCCCAAGGGATCAATAAAGTTCTGTCTAATCTAATCTAGTCTCGCCTGTGTCTTCAGTTTGTGAAGACACAAAGCTAACATTAGAGGAAATGGTTTCCATTTGTATTTGGAGAAGACTAAATGATACAGTTTGTTGGTTCATCAAAAGCGAGATTAAGCCCTCACCTCATAGGTTTGAACATGGCCTTGGCCAAGTTCTTCATCTTCAGAGCCAGTTTGAGGTGATGTCCACTGGGCTTCACCACTGGAGACACAAAGCCAGACAACCAATATTACATACAAAAACAAAAGGTTTGTCCCTTTTGTGAGACTATACTTCAAGTTCTACAGCAATGAATTTTGCTACTTGTACAAACGGTTTAAAGGGGTAAAAGTCAAACAGGTTTGGCAAAAGTAAACACAAATCATCTGGTAACTGAGTACGTATTTATTTTGCAGCTTAAAGCCCCGAGGCTTGTTCAAACTTTGGCATTTTTTCTAAAGATCTGTCTGCTCCAGTGATGAAGTAAAGTAGAGTTTGGCCACACAGCACAAGCTTTGCTCTCACAGCGACTTGCATTCCGTTCTGTCTGTCTGGCTGAATGTTATGTCACAGCAGTGGGCCAGACTAACCACGTCCTGTACGCTACCAAACGCCGCCTATTCATACTTTATATTCAATACTGTTTTAGAAACGAATCAAAGGGGATCATATGGGTGCAGAAGTACTTTGTAGCGTGACGTTGCCTTTTGGATTGTGAAATAATGACAAAGACGTACTGCTTGTGGTTAAATGTTAGACTGTTGTGGTGCTTTTCTTCTTTCCAGTGCATGTTTGTGTTGTCCAGTTTACAGTGCAAAAGTAAAAGCACAGAATGTCAAGTTTGCAGCAAAATATTTCAAAATATTTTCTATAACAGTTCAGTGGTAAAAATACCTCACAATTTTTAGAAGATACAACCCAGTGCAAAGGTTATAGGCATTCCAGACATTTGATCAAACAAAAAGAGGGAAGGCACAACACCATGTCTGATACAGTACCAATACTGGGACCTCCAGTACGTACCTGCCAATAGTTTCTCCTATGTTAAAATACACCAGTCGAAAGGGTATCCAAAGTTTTGATTGGAAGTGTAACTTATCTGTTAATAAAGGCATTTGTATGGAAGCATTTTGCAAGCCTAACCATCTAAAAAAGCCAGTCAAATATTCTCCCAGACAGGAATAAATAGCCAACAACAAGAGTCGGATCGGATTACCGCTTGCCAATATCCATTCCAGTCCTTTTCATCAATATTGAACCAATCCCAGTCAGACACAAAAAAACAGCATTACAACATATAAAGGACTTCAGGATACGGTAATTAAAAATGCCGAATATACAAGTATAAACTGTAATGTCCATGTATGTTGTAACCTGTAAAACAATACAATATCCATCAGAGGCTCATCAAATCGGTAAAAGGTATTTTATTGTATCATTTCTTATTGTTTTGGAGGTTATAGCATACATTTTATTTTGCGTATTCAGCATTTGAATTGTTGAGCTTGACATGCTCAGAAAAAATGTAGTATTTAAAATTTTTTTTAATATTTACTTTTACCCAGGGTCAATATTAAATCAAATTTGAAAGGTTCAAGCTAACAAAATTTCATCCATCCATTCATCCATTTTCTATACCCGCTTACTCGAGTTAAGAATTACAGGGGGCAGGGCAGGAGCCTATAGCCCTGCAGCCACAGGGCGTGAGGCGGCGTATACCCTGGACAGGATGCCAGTCTTTCACAGGGCCACAAAATTTCATTAAGGAAGCAAATACCACATATTCACATTAACCAACAAAAAACTTTATCTGAAGATTATACTGTAGATGCATTAAATATGCCTAAAGCGCGCATAGTAGAGAAGCTTGAATCTTTGGCTGGACTGGGTTGCTTGACGCGAGGACGTTTTGCTTCACATCGCAGAAGCTTCCTCAGCTAAAATTCTTGTTCTGGTAGTCTGACTTCTGTCTGACCCTTGTCGAGAAGAACAAAGAAGCCACAAAAGCTGGAGTCTTAAACCTAACCAGACACCTCCTACCGAGAGGCAGACTGCTATTGGCTAGTGATTAAACGATTGTTTTAATTAGCACCTATTGTGCTCTAGTTAGCACCCTCCTAATGACAGGGTAGCTGTCCCTCCTAATGAAGGGACTGACGCCTCTCCTGATGACGTGAATGACTCATTACCATGAACAAAAGACTGAAACTGCTTTGATCTGAGTACCACATTGTAAACAGGGGATAAAGCGTGTCTCAGACCCCCTCCCCGGTTAAGGCTGGGTTTCAACTGTTTCACATAGAATGCCTCCTTCACCCCTCTCTCAAACCATTTCTTCTCTCTGGCTAAGATTTTAACTTCCTTGTCCTCAGACGTGTGGTTAGTGTCTTTAAGGTGGAGATGAACTGCAGACTGAGGTCCACTGGCACCCTCTCTGCGGTGCTGGTATAGCTTTTTGTGCGCTCTGGTATAGCCCTAAAGCGTGCATGTATATATATATGTGTGTGTGTATGTGTTAAAAACTATACAACTTAGAACAACATATACATCTGTATCGTTATTGTAAAAAATGTAATTTTACTTATAATTCACAACTCTATCAATTTATACAGAGACAACATGAAATGTTTCAAACCACACACGACATTTTACCAGATTTTTTTTTTTTTTTTTAATTTCTCTTTCAAAAGATGGCCTATTGTGCAGTTTCATAAAAGAAAAAATATCTTGGCACCACCTCTTGACCTGGATCTGCCCCCATATATAACATAACCTGTTCCATTATAGACCAAATACTTTTGTGCTTTCTCATGAAGATAAGTTGTATTAATATACTACGGCTTGTAAGTTAAAATGTATTTATTTCTTTTGCAATCAGCTCCAAAATGTAATGATTTCCATGTGAAATAAGACCCAACCTTCTCACCAAGGTTGTTGAATACTCAATCAATTTTTTAATAATTCTGCTAAAAATCTTGGAGACTCTCAGTTTTTCTTAGGACCAACTCTATATCTGTCTTTAACATACTGTATCAAGATTCCATTTTTTTTCCAGGTATAGCCATAATTCATCCCACTAATTCAAAGGCTGTATTGTTGCTGTTTGATTAAATGAAACCTGTTGTAGTACTCACAGCCAGCTGCTGTCATAATTACAGTTACAATTACAGTCACTTTATTGGTGCAGTAGTAATCTTTGCTGAAAAATAGCACAGTACATCAGGTTTTACTGGTAATAATAATAATAATAATAATTCTCAGTTATCCCTCCATTCATTTGCAGCTTTGCTTGCGGGGTTGAGATGACAGAGTTTGTGGCAGACGGTATGTTGCGTGACGACTGGAAATACCGGCTCCCCTCCGAGCACGCGGACTTTAAACATTTAATTACCAACACCTCCTTTGAATACAAACAAATGGCTATTTTTTTTATGTTATTTTTTGCCATTGAGCAGCAGTCTTACAAATAAGGAGAAATTTTTATAAATCCTCACTTTGACCGTCTGTTCACCACCAATCACCACAGAGAAGGGAATCAAGAAGGGAATGCTAGAAACTGTTAGAACAAAATGTAGAAGATAAAGAAAAACACAGACATCAGTAGGCGTTGAACGTACCTTTGGAACAATCACATTCTCCTTTGAGGGCCTTTTCGTCTTGAGTGTAATCTGCACAAGGCAAATGATTGTTAGCTCATAAACTCACATTAAAGGTGTTACACAAGAAGCTTTTTAACATTAATAATTCATCACCACATAGATTTCCACACGTGGTGAAGTAGTCATCTGCGGATCATTAACAGCAGCTGTTTCCAGATGATTACGTAGCTGCTTAATGGTCACTGGTTATGAAATTAAAGATACTTTAAAGATACTTTACACTGTGTAGGATTCAGGGGTGTTTATTAGCAGAAATTGAATATAGTGTTCATAAGCATGTGTTCATTTGTGTGTAATTACCTGCAACTATGAATCTATACATTTTCATGAGCTTAGAATGAACTCTTTATACGTACATAGAAGTTATGTCAGGCATGGTGGGTGTGGCTGTCATCTCTGGTATGCCAGGTGACAGATCCAGGATGTGTGTGGTAGTTGTGGGGGGTTTGGTATTGGGTGGAGTGGACGGTTGAATTCCAAGAGTGTCAGAACAAAGAAGGCTTATTACTTGTGCTGATACATAGTTTTCAGGAATCCACACCCAGTTGGGAAGCCTGTTAAACAAATCATCCAAAGAATATAAATCCGGGAACAAGTCCAAAATCCACACGTTTGCCTCCACCAAATCCCATGCTTCATTCATGAAATCCAACTGCTTGATAACAGTTGATAACAGTTAAATAATAAGTTCAACTTTGAACAAATGGTCTTAAGTTTATTAATGTGCGAGGAACTGCCTGCTGGTTTCTTCTGTTGTGTTTTAGCAAAGGCAAAATAGATCCCAAAACGCAGGCAAGCATGAGTCAGGTGGTAAATGCAAAACCAAGGTGTGATTTAATGACAAACTGTCCAAAACAAATGACATGAAAGAACAAGGGTAAAAAGTCCAAACAAAACACTTGATGAAGGAATCCAGCCATGGAGTATACCAGGAATAAACAAACACAAAAAAATGTGACAATCCCTCTCAGGGTACTTCACAAAACGCAGGCGGGAGCAATGGAGACCAATTGTGAGCACATGAGCAAAGTGTATGAACGTAAAGGAATGCACAAAAGAACAAAGAAACAGGTGCTACTTAATACCAACTCAAACTGATGAACAAATGGAGGATATGTGTGTGACAGGGTCAAAGGTCAAGTGAGAACAATAAAGGTGATCAGAAATTAAACCTCTATAGTAAAGTAGAAACAAAACATAACCTAAGAAGAAGAAAAATCACAAAACCAAAAGACGGATCCAAAAACTACATAAATACACTCAACAAAAATATAAACGCAACACTTTTGGTTTGCTCCCATTTTGTATGAGATGAACTCAAAGATCTAAAACTTTTTCCCACATACACAATATCACCATTTCCCTCAAATATTGTTCACAAACCAGTCTAAATCTGTGATAGTGAGCACTTCTCCTTTGCTAAGATAATCCATCCCACCTCACAGGTGTGCCATATCAAGATGCTGATTAGACACCATGATTAGGTGCACAGGTGTGCCTTAGACTATCCACATAAAAAAGGCCACTCTGAAAGGTGCAGTTTTGGTTTTATTGGGGGGGGATACCAGTCAGTATCTGCTGTGACCACCATTTGCCTCATGCAGTGCAACACATCTCCTTCGCATAGAGTTGATCAGGTTGTCAATTGTGGCCTGTGGAATGTTGGTCCACTCCTCTTCAATGGCTGTGCGAAGTTGCTGGATATTGGCAGGAACTGGTACACGCTGTCGTATACGCCGGTCCAGAGCATCCCAAACATGCTCAATGGGTGACATGTCCGGTGAGTATGCCGGCCATGCAAGAACTGGGACATTTTCAGCTTCCAAGAATTGTGTACAGATCTTGCAACATGGGGCCGTGCATTATCCTGCTGCAACATGAGGTGATGTTCTTGGATGTATGGCACAACAATGGGCCTCAGGATCTCGTCACGGTATCTCTGTGCATTCAAAATGCCATCAATAAAATGCACCTGTGTTCTTCATCCATAACAGACGCCTGCCCATACCATAACCCCACCGCCACCATGGGCCACTCGATCCACAACATTGACATCAGAAAACCGCTCACCCACACGACGCCACACACGCTGTCTGCCATCTGCCCTGGACAGTGTGAACCGGGATTCATCCGTGAAGAGAACACCTCTCCAACGTGCCAAACGCCAGCGAATGTGAGCATTTGCCCACTCAAGTCGGTTATGATGAGGACGACGAGCATGCAGATGAGCTTCCCTGAGACGGTTTCTGACAGTTTGTGCAGAAATTCTTTGGTTATGCAAACCGATTGTTTCAGCAGCTGTCCGAGTGGCTGGTCTCAGACGATCTTGGAGGTGAACATGCTGGATGTGGAGGTCCTGGGCTGGTGTGGTTACACGTGGTCTGCGGTTGTGAGGCTGGTTGGATGTACTGCCAAATTCTCTGAAACGCCTTTGGAGACGGCTTATGGTAGGGAAATGAACATTCAAGACACAAGCAACAGCTCTGGTTGACATTCCTGCTTTCAGCATGCCAATTGCACGCTCCCTCAAATCTTGCGACATCTGTGGCATTGTGCTGTGTGATAAAACTGCACCTGTCAGAGTGGCCTTTTATTGTGGGCAGTCTAAGTCACACCTGTGCACTAATCATGGTGTCTAATCAGCATCTTGATATGGCACACCTGTGAGGTGGGATGGATTATCTCAGCAAAGGAGAAGTGCTCACTATCACAGATTTAGACTGGTTTGTGAACAATATTTGAGGGAAATGGTGATATTGTGTATGTGGAAAAAGTTTTAGATCTTTGAGTTCATCTCATACAAAATGGGAGAAAAACCAAAAGTGTTGCGTTTATATTTTTGTTGAGTGTATAATCCATAGAACTCAAAAAGAGAACAAAGTGCAACAGTGGAAAAACCGGCATGGAGACTAACACAAAGAAGGTGAACGCAAACATAACAAGAAACAATAACCAAAACTACATCCAGAAATAAAAGCAGAAAACCAACATGGAACTACAAAGTAAACACAGTATCAACGGAACTACACATGAAAACCCACAGGACGAGACCTAATGACAGAACCCATAAAGACTGGGACAGAGGATAGAAGACGAGGACTAACCACAAAGATGATAGAGGGACAGACCTCAGACATAGACAGAGGACACCCACCACAGGGACCCATATAAACGACAAACCAGGGAGGAGACACACACCGAATACAAAAAGGCGCGTGAACAAAATAACACAGAAATGTTTACACAGAAAGGACAGAAGACTGAATACAAGCCAAGAAACATAAAGACACGGGCAAGGTTGACAGATGCACACACATTTAAAATTCATTTTGGAAACTAGGTTCTGACCTGTTCTGCACTTGAACATTTAAGGAGTGTCCCTTTAAGGAGCTAATAACGCCAGTGTCATCAGTTTTAAGAGATGCTATAGAAAATGTATTTAAAATTGTGACAAAAGCATTCCCGAAAGACATCATTAACTCAGTTTATTAGTTGTCATCAGAAAGTTTACGCTTATGTTAATTGTTAATTAGGGAGGCCTGAAGACAGAGTTTAAGAATCACTGCTTTTGGTGGAATTCAGTAAAAGCAAATTGGAGAAATTAAGGAGAATTAGATTCACGTGCAAGGAGACAAGTAGCAGCATCTACTTTCTTACTGGATGTTTATTGGTGGTGATAAACAAGGGTGCCGAAAAGGGGAGAATAAGGAGAAGGATTCTAAGGGCATTGACAGGTGCCCAGAGAGAGACCCCTAATACAATTATAATACTGACAATTCAATTAAATTTCAATTTATTTCATTTATATAACGTCAAATCACAACAGAATTGCCTCAAGGCGCTTCACATGATTAAGGTCTAACCTTACCAACCCCTAGAACAAGCACACAGTGGTAAAGAAAAACTCCCTTTGATGATTTGAGGAAGAAACCTCAAGCAGACCAGGCTCAAAGGGGGTGACACTCTGCTTGGGTCATTCTACAGACAATTGACAAAACGAATATACAGGAAATTTTGGGAGTCCATGCTGGTGTAGACGACAGGAGGCCTGCAGAAGAAGACACCCACTCCCATCTCTGGATGGAGCTGCACCTCAAACAGAGAAAAAAGCAGAATCAGGCAGCAGAAAGACATCAAATACAGTATAATTTGTCAGCATTACGCAACAAGAAAAACAAAAGAAATACTAAGGTGATCGCCATTTCACATGAGTAAGGTCTAACCTTACCAACCCCTAGAACAAGCACACAGTGGTAAGGAAAAACTCCCTTTGATGATTTGAGGAAGAAACCTCAAGCAGACCAGACTCAAAGCGGGTGACACTCTGCTTGGGTCATTCTACAGACACAATTGACAAAACGAATATATAGGAAATTTTGGGAGTCCATGCTGGTGTAGAGGACAGGAGGCCTGCAGAAGAAGACACCCACTCCCATCTCTGGATGGAGCCGCACCTCAAACAGAGAGAAAAAAGCAGAATCAGGCAGCAGAAAGACATCAAATACAGTATAATTTGTCAGCATTAAGCAACAAGAAAAACAAAAGAAATACTAAGGTGATCGCCGTCCACTAGCCCTAAGCATCACTAAAAGACCCAGACTTTAGATAAAGTTGAGGCCACTAATAAAATTAATTTAAAAGGGTAGAAGGCATAGTAACAAAATAATATGGCGGGGGCAGTAAGATTTCTTTTAATGGCGCCCAAAATCCCTGGCGGTGCCCCTTGTGATAAATATGACATGAAGTCACAAAGTTATTAGTAAGTCTTTGACAAGAACATATGCAGATCATCCATCCATCACCTGCACTGATGATCTTCATGGTCTGCATGTCTTGGAGGAGTTCTGGGATAGCTGGGTTGTTGCGATCGTACAGAGCATAGCGGTTTATTCCCACGTGGAACTTCAACCAGCTAGATCTCGGGTCAAAGATGGCTTCGTGTTGGATTATGCTGATGTTGGAGGCGGCTGCTGCCTCGTTATAGTACTTTATGTGCCTGGAGAATGAGAGGTCAACCAGACGTTCAGTCAAACATCTCCTCTGTGGCACTACAGTCTTTGTTCTTCTGACTCTTCTCATCAAGAATACTAACTGGAGGAACACAGCAAATGTCAAGTCTGACAATAAATGAAGTTTTTTTTTCTTTTCTGTCTGCTTGCCACTTTTTCCAGCATCCAAACCAGTTCCAACATTATTTGGGCTAAAGTGGAGTCCTCTCATCCCTTTCCCTCTCCTTTACTATTCTTGAAGCACCGGCCAGAAAAATGCGAGACCAAATCAGATGTGGCTGTGGTGAGGAACACCACATCACCAGAGCTATAACCGCACCAGCTGAGGCAGTCATCTCCCGATCCAAACAAACTCCAAGAGGACTATAAATACAAATCAGTCATCGCTACATGTTAAACTGAGAGCAGGGTAATCAGGACAGCTGGCGAGCGCCGTCGTCTCGTCGCACGACCAGTCGCAGCTTTGTGGTGGACGTGGACAGAGAAGGATTTTTTTCCTGCAAGCAAACAGATCAAACCTAAACGGGAAACTGTTGCTCAATTTTCATGTTTTCTTTTAAGAAAATCCTTTTCTGTTTCACTCCACGATGAAGCTGTATAACTGATGATGCAACAAACAAAAGATGCACAAATCCATGGTTTCTTGTGTCACAGCTGCAGAAACCTGTTACTTCTTCAGAGGTGTCATGGGTGTCTTGGTGGCTTCCCTCACCAGTTTCCTTCTTGTGCAGCCACTCAGTTTTTGAGAACTGGCTACGCCAAGCAGAGTTACCATTCAGTACCATATTCTTCGTATTTAATTATTGATATACACTGAAAAAAGAGAATGTTTGAACCAACTAAAAAAAGTGTTACAATTTGTAAAAACCTGAATTAATTAAGTTGTTTGAACTTAAGTTTGAAAGGTAAATCAACTCTGACTTACAAACCTAGGTTCAAACAACTTAATTCATTCAGGTTGTTACAATTTGTAACACTTTTTTAAAGTTGGTTCAAGTATTCTCTTTTTCCAGTGTATATGAAGTCCAGGATGCATTCAGTGACTTGGAAATGTTCATGTATTCATCCTCTGACTTGTCTAAAGAAAAAGTGATGCTTCCTAGTTAAAATAATCCTTGTATTTACTTTGTCCTATCAATTATGGGCTCTGAAAATAGAGGGAATGTGTACAAAAATGGTTGTAATCCCTAAATTGTTAATGTGATATTTTTGTTAAGCCTTCCTTGAATGGGGCGGTGCAGTCTCCTTTGAACCCCTGCGTGATATTGCGGGATTTGACCACTTCCGGGGACATCCTGCCATTGCGCAACACAAACACAGCCTCACTCCACACGAACAAACGGTGTAATGTTTTGTTTTCAGCTACAATCACCGAAGCAGTCACGAAAAGTGCAGTTTTTTCAGTTCCCAGTGGAGAAGGGAAGACGAGGCGAATGGGGGAGGTTGTGTCCGTAAGTGTTAGCCTACATAGCTAACCAGAGTAGCTACGTTCTCTTGCCTGCAAAACCGTCTCGACATGTCATAAACAAACCGCAACACATGCCCACTTTTGCACCGCATCGTCACTTTTTCTTTGTATTTTCACTTTGTTTGCGTGTAATTTGCCCAAAAACTCAGAGAAAGTGGTGTGTTTCTGATGGGGACATACGAGGACTGTCCCCGGATGTAGGATTATTGTGTCATATTTTAACCCTTTAGCCCCACCCTCAAACGAGACTGCGCTGCCCAATTAAATTCAGAAGTTGATACTACAAGCGCACACATTTCGATTGTGTCATTTCTACTTCATTGTGATGGAGGTCGCCGTCCAAATACATATGGACTTGATTGGAAGGCACTATATAATTGAAGTCTTGTGTGTGTGTGTGTGTGGTTGGCCCCTGCAGGGTCAAAGGTCAATCTCTCCTGTCATATTTGCACATATTGGTCCATACTAGTTACTGTTATCAAGTTTGCAGTAATAACTCAGTAATGATGCTATAATAACTAACTTAAAAAAAAAATCAGTGTCAAAATGCGCATTTTATTTCTTTTTCGTTACAACACTAAGAGGCTGCTGCAAGCTTTTGCAAGCTGTTATTATGTGCACATTTATAATGCAACACAGGGAGCGAGACAGAACGAGAGAGAGAGAGAGAGAGAGACCAATATAAAGCGAGCGAAACACACAAATGAGGCGAGTTTGCTGCTCAGCTTCTCTTTCCCCCCAACTTATTTTCCACCATAAGAGCCCAAAATTGTATTTCTCTGAGGGTGTGTGCTGCGCTTTGATAGACAGACTGCCTCACGAGCCAAATCATCTACATGACATGCAGATTAACAGCGGGTTTAGCAGCTTTAAATCCTTGTTTGCTGTCAAGCAGGCATTCCTGACGCAAATTCCACACGACGACATGTTTGTGCGTTTTTGTGCCGCAGCCCACTCAACGCTGGACTTTTACGATGCCCTCACGCTTCACAGGAGGTTTGAGGAAACCACTTTGCACTGATGCGCATGTAGCAAGACTGCGTGCGTGCACACATGCGTGCATGTGCAACAGCTGGATTTGTGAGGACATCAGTCGAAATGTCAGTGACCCCCGCCACCCCGTGACCACATGCACCACTCAACACGCTCCAGGCTACCAAAAGCAAACACACTCATCTTTCACAATAAAGTTGAGTAACAGGCAAATGTGTGGAAATATCATGTACGCTTCAAGTACTGCAAAAGAAAAGGTGATGTGCACAAAATAAACACAAATTAAAGGTGTTTCTTAGAATTACATGTAAAAAAAACAACAACAAAAAAGAACTGACCTATCCCAGTGTGCCACCTTTCGACTGTAATACTCCATCAGCTGCTTCATCTGCAGCAGCGTCTCGTCCGGCTCCAGCGCAGTGGTATGGATGTTATACAGAGGATGAGCAAACAGCCTCTCCAGCTTCGAGCCCTCGTACCTGTGGTTGGTTTTGACCCCGTCCAGGGGTGGAACAGAAATCCAGCTGGAGAGCGGCGGGGTGGCCAGACCCCCCTGATTGGGAAGGCTGAGGTTGTCGTTGAGGCTGCAAGAGCAAACATCTCTCGATCCTCGTGTCATCCTCGACAGCTTCGGCAGGAGGATGAAGTAGAAGTCGGCGGAGAAGATGACCATCAGGAACGCGGATAAGATGAGACGACCTCTCCTCATGATCGCGGCGAGAGCAGGAGGACGGTGTGGGAAGTGAAGAGAAGCCAAGAGCTAGAGAAGGTCCAGCTGAGTGGCGTGCATGCGAGGCATCACTTCCAGTCTCCCGCACATCCAGGCGAGATGTAAGTTGTCAGAGGTTGGTCCAGGTCTCTAGCTCTCTCACTCTGTTTTACTCTGTTCCTCCAGCTTCACTTCTCCTCCTCCTTCTCCTCCCCCTCCTCCTCCTCCTCCTCCTCCTCCTCCTCCTCCTTGGCAGCGACTGAAGAGAGAGCAGAGTTGAAACTGAGCATGTGTTAGCAACATTCACTGACAGTTTGGTTTCTCCAAGTGACCCGAGGACACAAGCGAGAGAGCATTTTTGTGTGTGAGTGAGAGAGAAAGAGAGCGTGTGCATGCAAACATCATATGGCAGGTTAGCAGAATAATAACAGGTGTTTTCTGTCACTTTGAAGTGCGCCTAATTAACATACTTTCATTTTATAAACAGACACTCGCCAACAAAGTGACAACTTTGATTTGCACAGTTGAGAAAAATAGGTACAACTAGATCCTTGCTAAACTTTGGCATCTTCTAGCTCTAGACGTTGGTGCAATACACAATGGAAGGCATCAGAGGGCTGATGCAAATCCTGTGCCCTCTGAACAAACATGACTTCATCATGACTCAATCGCAAATACTTTGCTGATCAATTTAAACTTCAGATCATCTCTATAACCCTTTTGGTTGCAGAGATATAGCTGAAAATATGTTTTTCACAACTTTTTTATTGCCGTTGCCCTTGACCTTTGTCCGATCCTGACCAAAGGTTAATCATCTTGAGGTGAAGGGCAGCACGGTAAATTTGTGGTTTTGTCTCACTTCCAAACACATGCAGGTTTGGTAATTATGTAATGTAGCAACTGCAGTTATTTAGTAAAAATGCTAACTCTATAGCGTGCAAATGCTAACACATATTAGCATAATACATGATTTTGATAGTTAGCGAGATGTTAACTATCAACCCAGCTGACCTTTTAAGCCATTGCTATGACTGGGGTAAGCTAGTTTGGCAGCTAGCGTGCATGAAGGGAGTGTAGCTTTTAGCAATTAGTGCAAGCCACAATAACCTGTTCTTTTTTTTTTAAATGCCATTTGCGCTCATGGAAAGTAGCCTCTGTTTTACAGTTTTTCTCCATTGCCTAAGCACATTTTCGAAAACAGGTCGCGGTTTTTCAAAACACTTCACACAATTAGCACAACACCTCAGATCATCTGCAAAAATGGAACAATTTACTCAAAACTTTACAATATCTTCTAAAAGCCAATACGGTCTGATTCTGTTTGAATTAGTTAAACGCTCCTGTGCTCAACCTAAAATGCTGTTAGCATTTGCACAGAGAAACTAGAAATAAATTCACCAATACTACATGACAGCCAGTTGTGCAGACTAATGAAAATATTTCTTTTCATATACTCAAGTCAGTCAATTCTGAATATTTCAACAAAACATTTTCAAGTTGTCATTTTTTTTCCCAACCTTTATTTAAGCAGATTTAAAAAAAACAAACAAAAAAAACCATTGAGATCAAGACCTCTTTCACAAGAGTGACTTGGCCAAGAAAGGCAGCAGCACACAACATACAAGACAAATAGAAAACAACCAACCAACATAAAGTAGAAGCAGCTGACCAAAGAACAGATTTTTTTTTTTTTTTTTTTTTTTTTTTACAGTAACAACTCAAGGTTTAAGACACACACACACACTGTAAAAAGGATTCTGTTGTCGGTTTCCCAATATCAAACGGAAGGCTGTCAGTGAAACCAGCCCAGGCAGTTTCAATTCCGATTGGAGGGCATTCCAAGAAGATGGGGAAGCAAAACTAAAAGCCTTTCCCATTTCCGTTCGAACAAGTGGAACAGAGAAACACAAAATGTCATTCAAACATAAGACATAACAGCTGCAGAAAAGTAGACAAATATGTAGGAACCAGTCCAATAAGAGCCTTATACACCAAAGTCATCCAGTGTGTGTGTGTGTTACCTTGCTTCCAAAGAAGTCATGCCAGCCTTGGCATGAAGCTCGCAGTGGTGAGTAAGGTGGCTACTACCAGTAATAAATCTGAGAGCACAATGGTACAACGGGGACAAGGACTGTAAACAAGTGTTTGAAGCACACAAATACACAACATCACCATAGTCAAGTACAGGCATGAGCGTATTTATCAGATGCATCCAAGCTCTGAGGGAGAAACATGCCTTATTTCTATTGATGGTTTTAGAGTACCCCAGAATCCTTTGCACGCTGGGGAGGGAGGCTTGATAATGGCTCACCTTAATGCTAACTTTAACTGTGAAAATGCCATACACATGCTGACACGTTAGCATCAATCCTGTTTTTAAGTTATAAAATACATCTATCAACTGTTTCAGAAGACCATAACAGGTCGGTTTAACATAAAAAAGGCAAATATTACTCACAGACATATGCTGTTTAGGGTTTTAGCAGTGAAAAATTAAGATAAAGCGAAATAAAACAAAGAACCAACAAAGCAGCAGATCGAAACACTGCTTTGTTGGTTCAAGGTTCAGAAATGCTACAGGGTCTGGAATCAATGTCGAGAAATGATAATTTTCCTGACAAACACCCCCACAAACAACAGCCACTCTGAAGGGCCAATAAGGGAATCGTTATAGAGCGAATCATTTGTTAAGGATACCTGAAAAGAACCGGCTCTCGACACACAACCCTAACAGCAACACGTTTTTTTTGTTTTTTTTTTAATAATAAAACTTACATTAAAGACTCAGAATTATCTTAAACAGTTAAAGTTAATAGCTAAACACCTAAATACATATTTTGGTTGAACTCAGCTCCATAACGATGAAATGTTGCAAAGAAGTTGCCACAAACACTTGTTTACACTGACAACAAAATCTCTGCCTCCCCAGCGAGAATGTGATTACGTGCGAGATTTGACACCTTAAAGGTGTCACTAGAAGAACCCGAGCTTCACCCTCAATTTAGAGATCAGGTGTTTAATATGAGCTTTGAAGGAAAGCTCTGCATCTATAATTAAACCCAAGTACTTGTACATAGTGACTGTTCATGAGTCACTCAAGAGTTTGACCTTGGGCAGTTTTAGTAACTGGTATGTTCTCCGAAGAAACTGATGAATTTGAAAAGAGCATTATTTAGATTTTTCAACATTTAAAGCCCAATTTCAATTTCTCCAGATGAAACTGGACTGCATCATAGACTAATTGCAAAAATTCAAATGCCTGTGTAACTGAGTTACAACAGCAATAAATTACCGTATCATCTGCATAAACAAGGGAAGAGGCATTACACATAGGTTGTTAATGTAAATTGTGAACAAAATCGGTCCTAAGACTGAACCTTGAGGTATATCTTTTGTGACCTCAAGGAAGGACGAACTAACTCCAGCCATCTGAAAACATTGCATCCTACTCGCCAAGTAGTCTGCAAACGAAGCGACAGCTTGTTTGTAAATGCCTTTTTTCAGAAGAATTTCCAGCAAGAGGCTGTGATCCACAGTGTCAAAAGCCTTTGATAGGTCAATGAACACAGGAACGCAAAACCTTCTTGGGTCCAGTGCTTCATACACATCATTCACAACTTTTAAGGCTGCAGTAGCAGTGCTGTGATGCTTCCTGAAGTCCGACTGAAGAGGTTTTTGAATGCTGCTTGACTCAAAATATTCCTTCAACTGATCACAGACTAACTTTTCAAATACTTTCACCAAAATGCATAATGTTGAAATAGGCCAGTAATTGTTCATAACTGAGAGTTCAGTTCCTTTTAATAGTGCGAGGGCAAATCTAAATTTCCAAACTTTAGGAAAAGTGTTTAAAAATTCAAGTTAAGGGCTCAGCAAGTCAGCTGCCAGTTTAAAAAAAGAAATGGATCCAAAGTATCAGGACCAGCTGAATTTTTTAGAATCCAACTTCTTTAGCACAACCTGAACCTCAGAGACTCATACAGTATTACTGAATGTACAATTGTACTGTAAGTTTACAGTAGTACTGTAACATAAATTACATTTCCAATGCGGTTTTGACAAAAAAAGAAGAAAAGAATTATAAAACTAAACATTATCTCTCCGTGTAGCTGGATCTGGCTACAGGGCCTCATCAACATCACAGGCTATATTTTCATTTTCAAGGCAACGTGGGAAGAATCTCCTGGAGTGACGAATCCACCCTGTTATTGATGCTGCATTTGATCACATGCTTTCTTTGTAGCTCAAATGAGGGGCATCTGGACATAGGGCCGGAGATGATAAACCTTTCACCGCTGTACTGAGAAGAACTTGATGAGGTTTAGGAAGGGGGAGTATGGTGGAAGGCATTGAACTAAATTGTGGGTGTTGATGAAACCAGTTCCGGACCAGATCAGAGTGATGGAAAGATACACTGCCCCAGACAACAATGTATTCCATCTGGTCCCTTTGGTTTGCTCCTGTTATTTTATTGTGTAATCTGTCTAAAAATGTAACAATGAGGTCAGTGTTGTAAGGACCCAAGTTGGTATGGCGGTGGAGGACCTCATTCTGTGTAATGGCAGCTCAAAGGGTAGTGCTACCCCCACGCTGCCAATATCCCTGAAGCCAGTGATGTTTCTTCCCCTTCTTCTCGTTGTCAGGTGAGCAGTACACAATACTACAGTCAAATAACAAAAGTTACCAACATATATTCACGCTGCTTTTAATTCGAGGCCTCGAAGACACAAGAAAGTCCAAAATCAGAACAGCAGGATTTTGAATATATGTGTGTGTGTGTGTGTGTGTGTGTGTGTGTGTGTGTGTGTGTGCGTGCGTGTGTGTGCGCAGAGCATTTCTGAGGAGCTATTTTGTACATGCAGAGAAAGGCGGGGTTGCTGCAAACAGTCACGTACACATTTACCAGAATATGAAACTTTGAGTTTCCCATGAAAACTCTCGCTGAACAATGAATGTTATCACAGTTTTCGGCCTTAGAGAATAGACTGTGAGTTTTATCGGTGCAGCTGCAATGCTGCAGTGTTACACAAAGACAATGAATAGAGTTTAGATGCAAAAGCAAAAGTTTTAGGCAGGGTATCTTTAAGACTTTAAATGAATACTTTTGACACTACAGTGGGACAGTGTTAATTTTAGTGTGTAAAGCAATCATGAAAAACTATAATACAAGTGTCGGGTGAAGACCAAAAAATCTTCAAGGAAATAAACAATTGCACACACCTGTCTCTTGTCACCTGGTAAATCACAGCACAGGTGTTTTCAATTTGCAATCACCAATTATTAGGTAGTTTGTGTCATGTGTTGCATGTTGTTTGTGATCCTTGGCACGCTTTGTCTTATTACTGAACCTGCTGTGTACCTGTTGTGTCACATTCTTACTATGAAAATATGGGGGAGGGGCATTATTGTAGCAAAAGCATTTGCAAATGTGTATTTTGATCTGAGTGTGTGTAACCAGATCCACAAATGTGTAAAAAAAAAAAAATCCATGTGTGTGTCACCAGATTCACCAATGTGTAAAAACAAATCTGCAAATGTGCACATTGATCTGTATGTGTAGACAGATCAGTAAATGCAGACATTGATCTGTAAACGTGTGATCTGTAAAATTCGGCCCACTAGATCATGACTTTTGCAACACTGCTGCTGCAGAAGATCCACAAATGCGTGCAGCGATTTGCATGTGTGGAGACTTGATTGTGTGCCTCCGTGGCTATACAGCTTCACACCACCAGGGGCGCAAGCACCAGTGATATTGGTCACCGCTACCATTTTAAGCCTGGCTGGACCCTCGTAGTACATCACTGATTCGGCTTTGAGGGCTTCAGAGACCAGGAACATGAATGGATCTTCTATGGACCATTGGGTAAGTAACATTTACATCTTTTAATTTTAAATAAACACAAGAATAAAATTGAAATTTACATACCATATTCAGCAAACACACTGGACTGTGCATGCGTCCCTCTATTGCATTTAGCAAACACTTAAATATTTAGTTAAATGAAATACGCCCACTTATGTACTACTACAGTGCCTTCCAAAAGTATTGTCACACTTTTTCACACATTTAAATTTGTTTATGCCATTTCAAATAGAAAACATATCAAAAATAAAATTTTCTAAAATTGTCTTCCTTAAACTCAAAATGAAAACAAATCTCTACAACTTGATATAAATTAATAAAAAATATAAAAGCCAAGATGATGGATTGCTTAAGTAATTGAACACTTTGGTATAATACCTGTACATAATCAGTTTTATTGCCAGATTTACACATTTGTGGATCTGGTTACACACTCAAAGATCGAAATACACATTTGCAAATACTTTGATGCTATATTGGCCCCATACGAAAATGCCAGTAGGTCTGGCTGTACTTCTTTTTCCTTCCTCTATGCTGCATGTGTTTAATTGTCACTTTAGATAAATCAATTTCACCTGTGCACATTTATAGAGTCCTGCATTTGGGTTCAGGTCTCCACTAAAAGTGTGCCAACATTACTGTTAAATGAGCTCAAAAAGGTTTTTTTGGGAGGGGGTCACCTGCATGCTAGTTATCACCCAAGCTGATGTTGTGAGCCATTGATGTGACTGGGCTAAGCTCGTTAGATAGCTACAGTGGCTTTCCCAATTAAACGTTTATGGTGTGTAGGTAACATATTTTTAGCATTTGGTGCAATCTACATCAACTTTACACTTAGAGCATGACTTTTCAGTCATGACTGCTGCTTAAAGTGAACAGAATAACAGTGGAAGGTGATTTTCGGCTGACAGAAAGGTCTTTAATGTCAATGCAAAATATTTGTGCAGATCACTGGAGTGAATATTTGGAATTTTGGAATATTTGGATTCTTAGGATTCTTTATTATTATTATTATTAGCTTTGCGGACTCCGGCTTGGATTGTGTTGCTGAAACCTGTACTGTAAAACTGCCAAGCAGTTAGTTTTTATTTTTACACTTTTATTTTGTTTGTTTTTTTTAAACGCTGAATTTACATTGAGAACAATTTAAAGCTAGTGTGTAGGATTTAGCACCATCTAGTGGTGAGGGTGCACATTACATTATGGTGACAGAGATTCATGCTCCCTTGCCCTCAACAGGCTTCCAGTCATGCTGTAAAATGCACGCATTGAGTAAATAGGTCTCTTTGGACCTAATGTGTCAACATGGTGGCCTCTATAAGGAGCCCGTTCACATGGCGATATGAAAGGCTCATTCCAAACTCATGAAAACACATCAGTTTGTTGTTGCAGGTTATTATGCACGAATGAACAGATGTTATGAACGCTATATTCCATTTATGCTAATAAACGCCTCTAAATCCTGCATACTGTAGCTTTATTTCCTCTGGAGTGTCCCAGCAAAAATGCTGGTGTGAACTTTACCCTAAACACAAACAAAACACCCCAAACTGGACAGTAACCAAACCCCACCACAACCTTAACAATGAACAGTTAACCTGGCAGGGACCAGATTTGTGTACAAAAAACAGTGTCGAGTCCAGTGTTAGAGTCTTACAATTATGAGATCACACACACACACGCTGACCTATGATTGGAAGCAGGACGGAGTTGGATCTTATCACAGCAGATCTGAATAAAAGCCTCTCCAGCTGGAGCGGATACAAAGAATGTGGTGAGTGCAGATTTATTTGGTCCTGTTTGTGTCCAAGTCCAGATTTGACTCGTAAACGACACCGATCTCGGAGTGGAAGTAGTTTGCGCACATGAGCATCATCTCAGCTGACTTGTCTCTGGACAGCCTCTGTCAGCAAGGGTGTGGAGGCACTTGTCATCTCAGCTCCATCTCTCTCCTCCCTCTTGTCCTCGCCTCACTCATCCTTTTTAGTCTTCTCTCATCTCCTCTCGCCGCAGACCTCCACTCTTTTTCATCGCAGGTGAAAATTCCCAGCTCCCCACGTCCTGCCTGTCACGCTGATCTGCAGAGCCAGACGCTCAGAAAGCAGAGCTGGAGAAACTACAAGTTCTTACACAACTTTCAAGCAAGGAAACACGTGGGGAAAATAACATCTCCCTCCTTTTTTTTTTTTTTTTGGCCCCATCCCTCACTCCTGTTCCTGTGAAAACATACAGCGCACCAATAAATTACCATCATTGCTTGTTGCTCCTGAGCAGCTTTGCAGCAAAGCAGAGAAGATCTCAGGGGGCATTTCCCAGCCTGCATCTGTGCTGGTGTTACTGTGGTATTTGAAAACATCTGTGGTCTCTTTAGGTCTGTGGAGCTCAGAATTATGCACCAGTGTCTGAGAAAACAGTCCCAAAATGAATGAAAAGTAGCCGTAACGCAAAGGTCCACAACTAGAAAAACAAGAAGAAGCTATTTTTGTTGCTTTGACCCAAATGCATGATGTGAAATAACTTCATACACACACACAGATGGAGGCCATATTTATCACAACACAGTCAGCCTTCTGTTTAAATTTTCTTGTTGGCTGATTTTTTGCTCTTGAGCTGACAACCAAACATTCCAAATGCAGATGGAACATACGCAAATACAATGTTGGGGTCACGACCCCTCTGCAAGGGGTCACAAGATTGACAAGATCCATTCGGAACATTACAGTTTTTTATAAACCAAGAGAATTAGATTGAATTAATATTAAGTATGCATCAATTTGAAAATAAAGTTTGGAACAGGTGGCGTCACAAACATTGGGGTCGTGATGCAGAATTTGGTAGAACTGAGTTGTGCTACAGTGTCTAACAGATGCCTGAGCTGGCCAAATGCAGTCAAGTTGTTCTGTTTTCCCAACAATATGTGTGTGTTTGTGTTTTTTTTTCTTTGACAAAACAACAACAAATGAACAAACAGTTTGTTGCTTACCACAGGAATGCTGTGCGCTCACTCCCTCTACCAAGAAAATACCTGGATCGCCTCTTCAAAATAGCACACATTTTAGAAATGAGAAGACAGGGGCGTGCAAAGGAGATGTAAATTCAATTACGGTGGGGAAGACAACAAAAACAAATCCAGGGAGTCAGGCATCGCATGACAAATTACTGCAGTGGAGGAGAGCTGAGGTGATAAATTGGCTTATAGCGACTAAATTAAGTGAGACGCTCCAGATATGAGCTTCTATAACTGTGATTAAGTTTGTACCTTTTCTTCAAAGGCGAGCAAGATAAGTGACATTTGTATCTCATATGTCAGGAGATTTCAGCTTTCACTCTGCCATCCATTCAATATTTGAATAATAAAATAACTAGTTAGGGTGATTTACCTGCTTTGAACGAGTGAAGAAGAAGGTGCAAGTACTTGAACATTTTCCACAAGTGCAGAACTAAAACTTATAAAAGCAGAGAGCGTGTGTACCCCCTTCAAGGAAGCCCAAACCTCAAATTTATTATGTATTAACACTAAATGTGCACAGTCCAAATGTATATTTCACTAACAGTCCAGATCTTTATGAAATTCCCCTCACTGACAGTCTGCAATGGGATCTGCACAACCCAATCTCACACCATTTTGTGATGGCATCAAGAAAAGTAAATGAATAAATTAGGTTAGGGTTGGGGGAAGGGGTAGGGTTCAAATAGTAAAATACAAAATAATGTGACTCCTTTTCTGATGGAAGCACAAAAGAAGTGTCATAGAATCTGACCACTGACCTTGAACATGACCTTGAGCACAACTTTGATGCAGGACGACTTGAGGAATATTGTGTGCAGATGTGGTCCAAATCAGACTTTAATTGTAGGAGAAAAAGCAATTTATGTGAAATTTATTTAGTGGCCACATAATCTGACCTCTGACTGTGAACATGACCTGGAGCAAAACTTTGATGTAGGACCATCCAAGGATCATTGTGTGGAAGAATGATCCAAATTAGACACGAATTGCATGAGTAGCCAGGTTTTCATGAAATTCATTAGGTGGCCACTGAATCTGACCTTTGACTTTGAACATGACTTTGAGTGGTTACAGAATCTCACATTTGATCTTGAACATGACCTTGAGCACAACTTTGATGTTGGATCATCCAAGGATCATTGTGTGGAAGAATGATCCAAATCGGACTTTAATTGTAGGAGATGAAGTGATTTATGTGAAATCTATTAAGTGGCCACAGAGTCTGACCTCTGACTGTGAGCATGACCTTGAGCATAACTTTGATGTGGGACCATCCAAGGATCATTGTGTGGAAGAATGATCCAAATTAGACACCAATTGCTTGAGTTTTTATGAAATTCATTAGGTGGCCACTGAATTTGACCTTTGACTTTGAACATGACTTTGAGTGGTTACAGAATCTCACATTTCATCTTGATGCAGGCTCACCCAAGAAACATGGTGTACACGTTTGGTCCAAATCACACATTAATTGCATCAGGAGTATATTGATTTTCTTGAAATTCATCCACTGACCACAGAATGTCACCACTGACCTTGAACATGACCTTGTGCAGGACCACCTGATCCACAAAAATCTGGATTAGCATTTGAGTTATTTTGCTGTCACAAGGATGGACACATAGATCGAACAGAATATGCATGCATGTGCTACATGTGCGGGTATAAAAAGAAGGAAACTGTTCAGATCTGCATTGATATGGAAAGAAGGCAGATGGCTCACTTTTTCATCCAGGTGCTCCGAATGGGCTCTGTGCTGCCAGTTGAACTCCACATCGAGGGGTTTGCGGGCAAATCTGCAATGGACACACAATCTGAATGCCGAGTGCAGAAGACGATGCAAAATTTAAATGAGAAACAGACTTGACTTCACGTTGGTAATTTAGACAAATATGAAGCGGCGCTGCCAGAGCAGCACGGCCAAACATCTGATATTTTTTCCTTCAGTAAACATCTGAGCGGACAGGATGATTTCTGACTTTCATTTCTATACTCAACAAAAATATAAACGCAACACTTTTGGTTTTGCTCCCATTTTGTATGAGATTAACTCAACGATCTAAAACTTTTTCCACATACACAATATCACCATTTCCCTCAAATACTGTGCACAAACCAGTCTAAATCTGTGACAGTGAGCACTTCTCCTTTGCTGAGATAATCCATCCCACCTCACAGGTGTGCCATATCAAGATGCTGATTAGACACCATGATTAGTGCACAGGTGTGCCTTAGACTGCCCACAATAAAAGGCCACTCTGAAAGGTGCAGTTTTGTTTTATTGGGGGGGATACCAGTCCGTATCTGGTGTGACCACCATTTGCCTCATGCAGTGCAACACATCTCCTTCGCATCATCCGTGAAGAGAACACCTCTCCAACGTGCCAAACGGCAGCAAATGTGAGCATTTGCCCACTCAAATCGGTTACAACAACGAACTGGAATCAGGTCGAGACCCCGATGAGGACGACGAGCATGCAGATGAGCTTCCCTGAGACAGTTTCTGACAGTTTGTGCAGAAATTCTTTGGTTATGCAAACCGATTGTTTCAGCAGCTGTCCGAGTGGCTGGTCTCAGATGATCTTGGAGGTGAACATGCTGGATGTGGAGGTCCTGGGCTGGTGTAGTTACATGTGGTCTGCGGTTGTGAGGCTGGTTGGATGTACTGCCAAATTCTCTGAAACGCCTTTGGAGACGGCTTATGGTAGAGAAATGAACATTCAATACACGAGCAACAGTTCTGGTTGACATTCCTGCTGTCAGCATGCCAATTGCACACTCCCTCAAATCTTGCGACATCTGTGGCATTGTGCTGTGTGATAAAACTGCACCTTTCAGAGTGGCCTTTTATTGTGGGCAGTCTAAGGCACACCTGTGCACTAATCATGGTGTCTAATCAGCATCTTGATATGGCACACCTGTGAGGTGGGATGGATTATCTCAACAAAGGAGAAGTGCTCACTATCACAGATTCAGACTGGTTTGTGAACAATATTTGAGGGAAATGGTGATATTGTGTATGTGGAAAAAGTTTTAGATCTTTGAGTTCATCTCATACAAAATGGGAGCAAAACCAAAAGTGTTGCGTTTGGTCAATGCAGCGGCGGAAAAGGCTTCTTCCACGTCTATGCCACAAATACATTGTGGCAGCAAAGACAATAAAAAGAACAACCACAGAGGCAGAGAGAGAACAGCCAGATGTGATCAGCTTAGACAAAACAAGGAAGAAAGGACACCAGTCATTCTGCAAAAATTCTGGTCCCCTTATTCCCTTTGATTATCCTTTTACATTCATCATTCTTTTGGGTAAATTCGGTCTGAATGTGGAACGTTGCAGCCACAGTGCCAAGACTAAAGGAAGTGGAGCTGTGCTGTCACATTCTTGTAGCACTGTTTGTAGATTTTATAGCCATGTGCACTGACCGCCAGCTTTATGCTAGCTGCTACCAGGTGGGATTTACGTCACACGCCAATAAATGTCTTGAAAGGAGCCAGCTGAGGTGATTTGGACATCTGGTAAGGATGCCCCTGGGTGCCTCCCTAGGGAGGTGTTCCAGGCATGTCCATCTGGGAGAAGAGCCAGAGGAAGACCCAGGACTAGGTGGAGAGATTATATCTCAACACTGGCCTGGAAACACCTCATGTCCCCCAGTCAGAAGTGGTCAATGTGGCTTGGGAAAGGGAAGTCTGGGGGCCGAACCTGGATAAGCAGTTGAAGATGAGAGTGATGAGCCAAAAATAAAACTCCAGCCAAGGCTGGTGCCCATTTACAGCTTGGTAGACTAGAATCTTGAGATAACTTTGGAGTTAGGTCTCTTAAGAAGATCGATGGGTACCACTGGAATGACTGTGTCAAAGGGGCGGTTACTTGAGGAGTATCATTTGCATTGTGAGAGAGCATTAGTCACCACATTTTGGCCATGTGGAGTGCTTCACTGTGCCTGATCCAGTACGTATGTGCATCAGTGACTACGTTTACATGCAGCCAATAACCCTTTCATAACCGGAATATTAGCAATAACCCGGTTGCGCACGACCATGTAAACGCCCGCAAAACCCCGAATATACCCATATTCCGGTTTTTAAAAACCAGAATAAGACCCCTGGGTTACTCCTTTTCTAACCCGAATATCAGGTCATATAAACACACATTGGGACATCCCCATAGAAAGGAACATTATTTTGTGTTCTGTGCATGTCCTGTCCGCAAGGAATCTTGGTCTTTTGAGTACGGCAACTACTTGTATGCGGCGCGCGCAACCCACCGGACACCACAGAAGCAGATGTAAACAGCGCATTGTGTTCTGCGTCCTTATCAGGCGGGCCGGTCGGCATCACCGCGTTTGCTCTGCCTCCGATGCACTTACTGAGTCTGCGGGTTCGGTAAACACCGCAGCGGGCGACTCACACTGCCCCCGTCTTTGCTGTGCGGAGCTATGCAACAGCTCCAGAGACTACACTCGCTGTCTTGATGTGGAGGCAGCCTGCAAGGATAGATTTCTTGCGGAAAAAATCCACAGCGCTGTAGGGTCTCGGTATACTGCAGCTGCAGAGCTCCGTGGCAATGACTTGGATTCTTTGCGGGTCCCGCATCCGTACCCCCAGAAGGAGTGAGTGAAGGGACAGCACACGCATTGTGTTCTGCATGTGTCTATTATAATCTTCTTGCACAGAAGAAAAAAAGAGAGTGTTTACACAGGAGAGAAAAGTGAGAAAATGTTAATGCCTGTTCGAGAAAAGTGTATAAAGTGTGTAGTGAGGGGTTTTACATGAAGCAGGATTTGCACGAATGCCAGACCAAATCGAGCACCGGTGGAAGATGTGCGTCGCTGTTTAGATGGGGATATTCCAAATGATACCAATGACCATGTATACAGGAGTAACTCTGTCTGCTTAAGCATGTAAACGGGTTATTCCTAATGATTCAGAAACCGGAATATTGACCTTAACCCGAATATTAACGGCATGTAAACATAGTCAGTGTTGAAGAGAAGGACAAGGGGATGACACAGTTTCACCTAGATGCAACAGATGCATGGATACTTTTTGAGAGGTGGGGATGAAGCAGTTGATGAACCAATGCCATTCCATAGTATGGTGGATGCGGCAACGTGAGGTACCAGCGCATGCTCCCACACCTGAGCTGACCTGGACTGGGATGAAATGTTTTGTCCAAGGGTACAGAGAGAGCTAGCCTGAAGTGGATACACTTGGATTTGAAAGCAACCAAGCAGTCATTCGGTTGGCAGTCCAAACCCTAGGCCACTTAACCACCTACTGTTACTACACAGAGTGAAACTTTGGAAGTTGTTAGACAATAGTGGAACAACAACTACTGGAACAAGCACTTAAGAGCTAAAACCATTAATTAGTGTTCAGTGATCAGTCAACTTTACAATCTCATGCTGTAGGTGCTGTTGTAGCACTTTGTCCAACTGATTTAAGATTCTCTTTTGTTGAAGTAGAACTAAGTCCTGCCCAGGCTCTGAAGCCCATCAGGCCCGTGCTTATGCCTGGATACTGGAGGGTGAAGCAAATGAGCGTCTGCAACTCCCTCTGGACGAGGCACTAATCCATCCCAGATTACCTCCCCCAGCCAAGGAGATACCCATGTATAGCTGGGTTGACCGGGACGATGCTTGTTCAAGGTTACACACAGGTAGTCCAAGATACAATCCCCCAGAGCCACCTGCTCCGGGGAATAGGAGGAACTCTGAAAGATTACAGACAATATGAACTGACTTCTTTTGCACTTTTTTTTTCCTCTGTCCATGTGTACACAAACATGGCTGTTGGGTGCGGTTTGCAGAGAAAGCACAGCTAATCGCTTATTTTGGCAGGTTCTGAGTAACGGGCAGACAGCAAAGGGAAAATGTAGGAAATGTCTTGCAGATGCACACAGACCTCGCACACACATAGAAGCAATCTACATTTCTGCACTTTAAAAATCTGTCCTCCGGAGCAGAACATTGCCCAAACATTCCCAAGCCCAACTCCAGATTGCTGAGGGGAGAATGTGAAGAATGCAGCAACTCCTGCTTTCATAACATGGAGAACCTGGCTGTGATTGAATCAGGGAAACTAGTTTAATTGCATTGGAAGGCCACGCTGGGTGTACCCTGTCTTTATGAACATCTTAAGCAACAGCTATGCATATTTAAAAAGAATTTTGACAATGGAAGTAATTACTGGAAGCTATGACTGGAGCAGGCCTGGGTCAGGAAGAAATCGTGTGTGTATACGTCAGGTTGTAATCAGTACCCAAACTGTCAAGTTCAAGCTTCAGGCCAAGGCTTAGATCCCTCAAGGCCAAGGTAAAAAAGGAAGAAAACAATGAAAATTGATTACACAAAGATGGTGGTTCACACAAAAAAGACAAACAACATGGACATTTATACCCAAAACAGATATATTATGGAATTAACTTCAAGAACAGCAGTTTCTTCCAGTAAAATAGCATTCGGTGTTGTACACGTTGTATAGGTACCTAAATTCTTTATAACCCAGTGAAAATCTCTGAATTTTCTTGATACGATGAAGAGTTTGAACCCCCAAGGCCAAGATATTCATGGCCAAAGCATCCAACATCAAAGCATTCAACACCATGAGTAAGGCTAAGGCACCCTATACCAAGGCCAAGCCCAAGACATCCAGACCAAGACCATCACATCCAAGGTCAAAGCCAAGTTCAAAGCATTCAGTACCAAGGCCAATGCATCCAAGGCCAAAGCATGCAAGACACAGATCAATGCATCAAGACCAAAACCAAGGCATCCAAGGCCTCCATGGTGAAAGCCAAGACCAAAGCATCTAAGACCTAAGCCAAGGCCAAAGCATTCAATACCAAGGCCAAGGCTTCAAAGACCAAGACCAAGGCATGCAAAACCCAAATAAAGGCATCCAGACCAAAGCCAACTTATCTAAGCCCAAGGCCAAGCCCTGAAATAAACTTGGCCTTAAGGTGCATTAATGCCAAGACCAAGTATGAAGGTACTACACTACACAAGGCACTGATTTACAGTGAGATCAAGCACCCGTTTGGACAGTTACCTTCAGAACAGTACTCCTCAGATTCTTGACACCCACTCCTCTCTGTCTTCTGTTCAGTTCAGATTTATTCACGCAAGCACAACATGACTGATTTTAGATGCAGATCTTCCAAATGTCAGAAGGTAAGACAGGTGCTGAGACACCAGCTCAATGCTGTCAAGACACGAAAACTCCTCACAATGCATGGAGGTTTCCACCCAAAGTCCAGTACTGTGAGGCTCTATGAGCAAGGGAAGGAGGGAGGGTGAGGACTAATGAGTGTCAGACCCACAATCCAGGATGAGATGAGGAGCAGCCATTAATTCATCAGAAAGATGGCCCCCTGAGATCAGCTGCTACAAAAATGCCTCAAGCAGCTGAAAACAAATGGTAATAAAGAACAGGAAGAGGAGATATCATAGAAGACCAGGCCCCTCCATGAGATGTACCATCGACAGATCGAGGAAGTGGCTGACATCAAAAAAGATGGCCTAAAGAACAGCACAGAGGCTGTGATCACAGCAGAACAAGAAAAAGCCCTAAGCATAGATCCATAGATGCAAGGAGTCTACCGCAGCCAACAGGACCCAAGTTGCAGGCTGTGCAAATGTGCCCCAGAGACATTCCAGCACATGGTAGCAGGATGCAAGATGCAAGCTGGGACAGCGTACAATGAGAGGCACAAGTAAGTGTCGGGAATCATGTACAGGAACATCTGTGCTGCATACGGATTAGAAGTTCCCAAGTCCCGATGGGAGACGGCACCAAAGGTGGTTGAGAACAACAGGGCTAAGGTCCTGTGGGACTTCAATTTCCAGACAGACAAGCAGCTGCTCACCAACCAACCAGCCATAGTTGTGATTGACAAAGGAAAGAAAACCACAGTTGTAATTGATGTGGCAATCCCAGCTTTTGCTAGTTACGATTTTATTTCTCTTCATGTTTTTTGCTTTTTTAGTGATGGTATTACATGCTGCTTTGCCTTCTCTTGTAAGAAGCAATATGTACAATACTTCATTTCACAAACATAAGTGGCCATACTCTTATTCTTCAGTCTTCCGGCTGTGCTGCCAAATGTGAAAGGCAGCGTAAGTGTGTCCGTTCTGGGTTGCCGTACCAGCATCGTGGCCTCCATGAGGGGGCCAGTTCCCATAGATATGAAGTGCTCACTGTAATCTTATGAAAACACTTTTTTGTTGTTGTTGTTGTTGTTGCAGGCAATTATACACTAATGACAGGTGGTTATGAATGCTACAGTATTCCATTTATGCTAATAAATGCCCCTAAATCCAACACTCCAGTGGTGGGTATAGCTAACCTAAAAGTTAACTTTTATATTCTCTAATCCACTAACTGAGAAGTAAACTGTATAAACTGTTAAAAAAAACCCCACTGAGCTAATGCTATTGCTAACAGCTAAATTTTATTGTATGAATTTAGCTTTGGTTTGGTTTCTTGGCTCTGAAACCTTGAAAAACAGACCAAAAGAACTATTTTAAATAATAAGCATAGAGGTTCCCAAAAGTTTATCATGCTAAGATCAGAAGAAGATCAAGATTTACATAATTATTTAAATTAACAAGTAAAATTAAACAGTAATTTCCATTCAACATACAGTTTTCAATAAAAATACACACGGAAACTAATTTGAATAATCCAATTAATGCGTTTTCACTGGCTTCACCTCTGGCTCCTCCATCTACTTGAAGTGATGCTTGTTATCTTTGCATGATGTGTTGATTTAACTTATTGGATTAGCATATGAGCCCCAACGTGAACAAATGTGCGATTTTAGGGTTTACAAACATTTACTGTTAACTTTTATTCAAAAAAAGTGTTAGCTGATTTAAAGCTGACAGAACTAAATTTAGGGAAGTTAGCTGAAAAGCTAATCTGGTAAGGAAAAAGTTTGCTTCAGTAATTAGCTGTTAGCTGATTAGCTAAACTGTGCCACTACTAACACACTGTAGTTGGATAGTCATTTTAAGTTTGCATGTGCTTACAGACACTTGCTGACAAAGACTTTCATGCTCTCGGGGTCACACTGAAGCTATTTGTGTTTAGCTACAGTTCTCCATGTGGTTGCGGCTTGCTTAGAGACCACAAGGCCCCACAGTCTGACATGCTGAGCGTTAACGTGATGCTAATGATTCTGAAATTTTGCTCCTCACTCAGCTTTTACCGTGCAGGCCTGAATATTTAAAGATGTGTCATCTGTCTTTAACTGCAGTGCCTTTCTCCTCTGACATTCAATTCCTGCAGATGGCCCTCTCCTTTATGGTCCTGGTTACCCGAAATGTAACAGAAATACAGTCTAGTGCATGGGGAACGCCAGTGCCAAGCCAGAGTTTATGACCTTTAACCAAAGTGGCGTTTCTATGAAAGACTCAAGCATTTGTGGAAACAGGAAGGGGAGTTACTTTTAGACAAAGCACTCAACCATGAGGAATTCTTTCTCCTTGTACGATTCAGCGCATAAATTTCAGGGTTTACTGTCGGCATCATTACCTTTTGAGCACGTCCTGTTTGTCAAGCCTGCAGTCTTCATAATTTAGGTGTGTGGAGAGAATGTAATGATCTCATTCTCTAACAGTTGCTATGTTTTCATACATCATCATCCAAATTTGGACCGGATAAGGCCATGTGTGCAGCATTTATGGCCTCTAGGGGGGTTTGCATGCCATTGACCACACAGACACCGGATCTGTTCGCCATCAGTGTTGTTGAGTAAATTTGTCTGCTGAGAAATGTTTGCCAGTCCAGATTTTATATTAAAAATTAACATGACTATTGTAGATTATATTACACACTATTATCCTATAATAGTCATCATATTTTAATGCCTAGATGTGAAGGTATTATCAAATATGACTACAGGTGAATGAACTGTATGGATTCTAATGTTACACACTTTCTGTGTAAATGGGAACATGGAGACATTCTAGCACATAATATAGATAAGACTTTGTGATATAAAATGTAATTATGCAGTTTCACACCTCTGGAGAACTTCTGATGAATGTTGAAGTAGTAAGTCAGGTTAACCCCCAGGGTATAAACTAGCCCAGGTTATATTTTGGGTGATGTGAGACGACTGAGTAATTGGAATATCTAGGTTTGCTGAATTAATCGTAAAATGTTTTGCAAAGAAGAGGAAGAATCTCCCAGAGAAAACTGGCGTTCCTCAGGGATGTGTTCTGGCTTCACACTGTTCATTGCTGGCATGGCCTTGCATGGCTTAGGTGCATTTGTTGGTGAGGAAAGATTTACTGATCTTGACTTTCAAGGATGATAATGTGATCTTTATGGAGTCAGTGGAATCCCAATTGCAGACTTGGGAAACCTTCATGAGGAATCAGTGTCTGAAAAAAAGATGAATGCAGCAATGTATAGAGACATCCTGAATGAAAACCTGCTCCAGAGTGCTCTTGACTTCAGACTGGGGCGACAGTTCATCTTTCAGCAGGACAATGACCCAAAGCACATAACCAAGATATCAGAGGAGTGGCTTCAGGACAACTCTGTGAATGTCCTTGAGTGGACCGCCAGAGCCCAGACCTGAATCCGAGAGAACTGAAAATGGCTGTGCACCGGTGCTCCCCATCCAACCTGATAGAAATTGAGAGATGCTGCGAAGAGGAATGGGTAAAACTGCCCAAAGATAGGTGCACCAAGCTTGTGGCATCATATTCAAGAAGACCTGAGGCTGTATTTTCTGCCAAAGGTACATTAACAAAGCATTGAGCAAAGGGTATATGTACATGTGATTTCTCAGTTTAGGTTTTTTTTAAATAAATTTTCTTAAAATTAAAAAAAAAAACTTTTTCGTGTTGTCATTATGGGTTGTTGTGAGTAGAATTTTTAAGGAAAAAAAAATTCTTCCATTTTGGAATAAGGCTGTAACATAACAAAATGTGGAAAAAGTGCAGCGCTGTGAATACTTTCAGAGCGCACTGTATACTTGTGTATGGTGAAAACGCTGAAGTGGCAGAGACATTCACTTATCCCAGCAATGACATTCATGCCTCTGGGTCTATATCTTTGGAAGTGAATGAAGGTCCAAGGCACATGCTGGTGCTTCCTGTCTTGGAGACTTGGATGGTAACTAGTGACCTAAGTTGATAACTAGATGTCTTTGGTACTAGGTCTTTTTGGAGGATCCTTGGGTACCCCTGGAACGACCTGGTGTCAAGCAAACTGCTACTTAGAGAGACTTGAGATGAGTATTATCACTTGCGATGTGAGGGAGAGTCAGCTACAACACACTGGGCACTGGTGCGTTTCTCTGGGAATAATCCAGCATGATTGCCATCCAGAGTCAGTTTAGACCATAAACAATACTGCAACATTTGCTACATCTTCAAATCAATTGCATTTTCCTGTTATGTCACAATGAAAAATTCCACTCTGGTAGAAATTGCATTGATACATGGAGTATGCAGACTCATCCATCACACACGCACACACACACACACACACATGCACAGCAGACCACAGGGCATGAATCCCACACCACTAAACACAGATGGGATCTGGAAAGAGACATAGTTGTGGGTTGCCAGGAATGGTGTCGGCGTAAGGCCAAGTCACCAGTTCAGCCTAACCGTCAGTCCTCTGGTCGTTTCTAAATCCATCTTATGAAAGGATAATTAAAATGACAGCTGCTTGTCAGATGCCCACAGCAGCTGCGTGCTTGCCTGAGCCACTTCATAATCATCAAATTAATGAATTGTATGTTAAAAGTCTCTCTGTGGTGTTGCCATTTTTGTGACCGCCAGACTCTGCGTCCATCATCATGTCTCAGTGTATATCTGGATCTCACCCGTGATACGGCAAAAACAGAAGACAGCCGGCCTGTGGTGACACTAGAACGCCTCTTTTTCTCAAAATTCTGTTCTTAGCCCCATGGTGCAGAAACAGCAGGCTGTCCATAGGGGGTGCCAAACTGGGTCTATGCCAGTGGTGTCCAAAGACATTCCAGAAAGGGCCAAGAGGGCGCAGGTTCACCCTTCTAGCCCAATTGGTTGTAGAGATACTCTGGAAAAAGCATGAAGTAAGATAGCTATGAAGAGTGGAAAGGTGGCTAGTCCAGATGGTTTGCCATTGGAGGGATGGAGATGTTTAGGAGAGATGGCAGTGATGTCTTTAATTAGATTATGATAGGGAGCTGAGAGAAGAGTTGTGGTACTGTGGGAGAAAGTGAAGAGTGGCAGAGATGGTTGTGAGGGTGGTGCAAGTTACGTACAAGGATAGTGACAGTAATAAGATGCACAGTAGGAAGGATGAATGTGTTCAAGGTGGGTATCACAACATTACATCAAGGATTAGCTCTAAGCGTCCTTTGTTTTTTCTCAAAATTCTGCTCTCAGCCCTTTGGTGCAGGAACAGCAGGCTGTCCATAGGAGGTGCCAAACTGGGTCTATGCCACTGGTGTCCAAAGACATTCCGGAAAGGGTCAAGAGGGTGCAGGTTCACGCTTCTAGCCCAATTGGTTGGAGAGATACTCCGGAAAATGTGTTTTTCAGATAAGTATGACATCATTTTATGATGTCTTTGTGATGTCATCATATCGTCATATTACTGATTACAAATGAGTTACTGATTGAGCTTTAGCCCGGTTGGATTTGGTGATACCCTGGAAAATATAGTAGAGAAGCTTGAATCTTCGACTGGACTGGGTTGCTTGACGTGAGGATTTTGTGCTGTCTGAAGATCCTCTGTAGTCTAACTACAGAGACTACAGAGGATCTTCAGACAGCACAAAATCCCAGTTTACTTTAAACCGGTTAACACCTTGAGACAGAAATTTGTTCACCCTAAGGACAGGATCCCTAGTTACAAACAGAGCAATGTAGTGTATTATATCAGATGTCAAGAAAACTGTAATGAACACTACATAGGTGAGACTAAGCAACCTTAAACAAGAGGCTATACCAGCACCGCAGAGAGGTCGCCAGTGGACCTCAGTCTGGCAGTTTCATCTCCACCTGAAAGACACTAACCACACGTTGAGGACAAGGAAGTTAAATCTTAGCCAGAGAGAAGAAATGGTTGAGAGAGGTGTCAAGGAAGCATTCTTTGTAAAACAGTTGAAAACCCAGCCTTAACCGGGGGGCAGGTCTCAGACACGCTTTGTCCCCTGTTTACAATGGGGTACTCAGGTCAAAGCAGTTTCAGTCTTTTGTTCATGGTAATGAGTCATTCACGTCATCAGGAGAGTTGTCAAGGGAGCCATCAGGGGAGGCTTCCAACCCATCATTAGGAGAGTGCTAACTAGAGCACAATAGGTGCTAATTAGAGCTATTGTTTAAAAACTAGCCTATAGCAGTCGGCCTCTCGGTAGGAGGGGTCTGGTTAGGTTAAAAAACTCCAGCTTTTGGTTGGCTTCTGGTTTTATTCTCTCTACAAGAGTCAAGACAGAAGTCAGACTACCAGAGCAAGAATTTTAGCTGAGGAAGCTTCTGTGATTTGAAGCGAAACGTCCTCACGTCAAGCAACCCAGTCCAGTCGAAGATTCAAGCTTCTCTGCTATGGAAACCACCTGGACAACTGAGAGCCTACACAGAAACCTGGAAAATATGTTTTATCAGCGAATACTTCTGACAAGTTTGAGCTTGATGCTTACCCATTCTGCCTCAAAATTAGTTGGAGACCCATAAATATTATTAAATAATTTAAAAATAAAATAAAACCTGTCATGCCACATTATGTTGTTTAAGATGGTCTTGGCAAGCCACCGTGACAGTGATGTTAATTCTGTATCTGGGTCTGCTGGTGGTCCTCTGTGGAATTCTCACTGTGGGGCTGGAGGCTGGATTAGTGTTGGGATTAGCGCTCCATCCACAGTAACAACTCTCACTCAGATCCATACGAGTCAGTCCACAGGAGGATGCAAACACAGCACACATTCCCTCAGTCTGCGAGATGAGGTCATTTTCCCAAGACTGAATAAAATCAACCACATGTTACTGGTACAAAATTTCTGAAGAAATAAAAAGAATATGGTCAGGGAATCATTCTCAAATTTCATATTTAACACTGACTAGTGCTCATTTTATTGATTGATATGTCCACTGATGCAAAGAAATCAGGAATATTGAAAGTTGAATAATAATTTAAAGATAAAATATAAATGAAAATTCAGTTATATCTTATATATTATATTCCAATTCTAAGGTGGAACTATGCTAGTATACTAAAGTATATCTAAATATCTAAAAGGAAGAGTAAAATAGAAGAGTAGAAAAGAGTAGAGTAGAGCCACTTAGGTGCCTGGTCTTGAGAACCAAGGATGGTAGACTTTTCTTCCATTTGACTATGAGAAAGAGCACAGCGATACAGTATTGAAGGTTTGTAGGATGTCTTTAGAGGTCAAGAAAAGGACTTGTCTCCATTGGCCAGACAGAGGAGCATGCTGAAAAAAATGTGCAGCAGATTAGCGTGATAAAGGATGCAAATGGAAATGTGCCAAAAAAGATAGGAGATGAGTTGAGATCGTGGAGGGAGAACTTTGAGGAGTTCATGAATGAAGAAAATGAGAAAGAGATAAGGTTAGATAATGTGGAGAGAGTAAATCAGGAAGTGCAATGGAGTAGTAAGCATGAAGTAAGATAGCTATGAAGAGTGGAAAGGCGACTAGTCCAGATGGTTTGCCATTGGAGGTATGGAGATGTTTAGGAGAGATGGCAGTGATGTCGTTAATCAGATTATGATAGGGTGCCGAGAAGAGTTGTTGGCATTGTAGGAGAAGTGCAGAGTGGCAAAGATGGATATGAGGATGGTGCAGGCTACGTACACGGACAGTAACGGTAATGAGATGCACAGTAGGAAGGATGAATGTGTTCAAGGTGGGTATGACAGCATTATATCAAGGATTAGCTCTAAGTGCCTTTCGTTTTTGCAGTCATATTACACAGGTTGACAGACGAGATCAGACGGGAGTGTCCATGGACTATGATGTTTGCAGATGACATTGTGATGTAGTGAGAGTAGGACGCAGGTTGAAAGGGGAGGAGGTATGCACTTGAGAGATGGGGAATAAAAGTAGGAGCTAGACAAAGTAAATGTGAATGGGACAGAAAGATAGGCAGAATGATGCAGTTGAAAGGAGTAGACACAGGGACCCAGGATATATAGAGAGAAGGATGCTGAGGATGAAGCTACCAGGAAAAAGGAGAACAGGGTCCATTATTTATTTAGAAATGGACTGAATTTGTGTTGTGTTGTGCATCTCTACTTTGTTTGAACCTCTGGCCTGATGTTGTAGTCACATCTCAAACCTGAACAATCTGGGGATTCGGCACAGCGCACCTCCTGCAAATACTGGTGTGCATATCCTGCAGTGCACCCACACTTGTCATCACATCAAAACCATTTTATGATTTATGTCATTCACTAATATTATTTCCCCCTAAAACCATTTCACTCCAAGATAGTTGGACGTACCTTGTTTTCTCAAAACACTTCCATGGCTCAGCTGACATAGGAGTCTTTACAGCGAAGAACATTATGGCTGAGGGCAAAAGCATGCACAATTTGCAGGGGAACCATGAACAGTGAATGCAACTGCTGTAGTCTTCAAGGAACCGCAGAGCAGATGGCAGGTAAAGGTTGAGGTGGAACAATAACACACGAACTGGAAGTGTGCAAAGCCACTTTTGCCATTCATATATTTCTATTTACAAATACTTCTTGGGGTCAAGCTCATGTTTGCCTGTTTGTTGGCCGACTCAGGTCCCAGGTCCATTTGCTGATTTCAACCAAACTTTGTAAGTCAGTAAAGGTGCCCAGAAATTTCTGTAAAAAGAAAGTATTTTTGGTCAAAGTGTAGGAATGTGATTTTCAGCCTGAATTGGACCAAATGTGGCACATGCTGGATTCTGGATTCCAGAATTGCCCTGGCAAGGTCAGCCAGAGGTCAGTCATTTGAGTGAAGTTCAAGATTGTTGGAGTCAAATGTCAGATTGCTCTTAGCTCTTACTGTCGTCATGCTCACGGGTATTATAGTACAAACTCAATTTTAATTTAATTTATTTAGTTTATATAGCACCAAATCAAAACATAACCTGCCTCAAGGTGCTTCACACAAATACCAACCCCTAGAGCAAGCACACAGGCACAGTGGTAGGAAAAACTCCCTCGATGATACTGAGGAAGAAACCTCAGGCAGACCAGACTCAAAGGGGTGACCTCTGCTTGGGCCATTCTACAAAAAGGTTACAATACAGAAGACAACACCACACAATACAATTGCTGAGAAATCAATGCCTCATGAGAATACATGCCTCATGAATCCATTTATGTAAAGTGTATCTGACCATGTGCTGACAAAACAGCAGAAAAACTCTGCACGCAACCTTATACCAGGTTTCTATTTTATTTCTGGTATATGGTGCAGTTTCTTCTGCTGCCTTACGATACAATGCATCAACACTGCACCTGACCACAACATCATTTTAAGGCTAACACACCCATGGCCACATAAGTGACTAAGTGTAAGTACATTTGCTACTCAAACAACATGGGAGACCTGCAGCAGTCAGTAATAGCAGTGGCGCTACGCTGTCTGCCCGCTTTGCATCAGTTGTTTGACGGGATCCAAGAGTTCTGAGCTGTTACTGTCGATGTCAGTGTTGCTTGTATTGTAATCTGGTTTTGAAGAAAAAGCACTTTTTTGAAGTCTGGGTACATCCGTTGTTATGGTGACAACTGTTTGTGTGGGACAGACGTGTCATCCAGCAGTCAACATCTGGGGAAGAACTTATGGAAGAGTGTGAGTGCTGTGGTGACGCAGGAAGTTAATTGTCTCTGGGTCTTGGGCTTCTCAAATTTGTCTGTTGTATTTTTTACAGCTGAAAAAGCTTCAGCAGGTGGCGCTGTTTACTAGGTTGGTGCTAGTGTTGTATAAAGTACTGGAAAAATCACACTTAAGTAAAAGTACAGATACCCATTTAAAAAATGACTTGGGCAGAAGTTCAAGTCACTGATTGAAATGCTACTCAAGTAAAAGTCTTAAAGTATCTAGTATTTATTGTACTTAAGTATGACAAGTAATGTACAACTAAATGTATTCAAGTAATTGAAAGTAAAAGTACAAGTAAATGTTAATAATCAAAAATGGGACTGATTTTTTTTTTTTTTTTTTTTTATTACAAAGTTTATCTAGGCTTGTAAATGACTGGTAGTATTAGTCAAAATACTGAAAATTGTGCACATCACACAAAAACACTTCAGAAACAAGGTTTCAAAACCTAAACGAGAGTAGGATACTCACTAGGTGTTCACAGGAAACAGTTATTTATTTCTATATGTATTATGTTATTTCATTGTTATGTGGTTTTATCTTTTCTGTTGTTTTGTTTCATTAGGTTATTTTTGTCTCTTTCTCTAAAATTGTATTGTAACATTTTTAGTTTATTATTGACTATTATTGTTTGTTATGTAGACTGTTATTGTTGTTGCTATTATTATTAATATATGAATAAAAATACATTTAAAAATTACAATTTGACTCTTTTACGACAATGAACGCTGTGCCATTAATTATACAGAAAACAAATCAACACAAATGTGCTGATGCAAACAGCTTAATGCTAACTTTAACATTGAAAACACCATAGACATGCTAACGCATTAGCATCGGTCCCGTTTTTAAGTTATAAAATACATCTATCAACTGTTTCAGAAGACCATAACAGGTCAGTTTAACATAAAAAATATTAAATATTACTCAGACATATGCTCTTCAGGGTTTTAGCGGGGAAAAATTAGGATAAAGCAAAATAAAACAATGAATCCACGAATCGTAGATCGAAGCACTGCTTTGATCTGCGAATCACTGCTTTGATTGGTTCAAGGTTCAAAGCAAAGCTGCGCTGCAGAAAAGTTGATTACAGACCCACTGCAGGTCTGTAATCAATGTAGAGAAATCATTTTCCTGACAAACACCCCCCAAGTGCGCAACTGTAAAAAAGCCTACGGGACATGCCTCAAGACAAATCGGCCTGACTTCGTTGCGGTCACTAGTAATCAGTGGTGTCTCTGGGTGAAAACACGACTTTTTTTGTGTGTGTGGGTTTTTTTTTTTGTAACGAGTAACGGCGTGGCGCATAGAAAATGTATCGGAGTAGAAGCATGTAATTAAGGTCAGAAATGTAGTGAAGTAAAAGTGAAAGTAAGCTGAATTTAAAAAAACTTAAGAAAAGTACAAAGTCTCCCAAAACGTACTTAAGTACAGTAGTGAAGTATTTTTACTTTACTATACAACACTGATTGGTGCAGAAATACTGATCAACACAGATGCAAATATGACAGACGTTGCGAAGAAATGTCAGAGTAAAAAATGTTACACATCTTTAAACGTTACCTTAGACATAGACTTAAAACAGAATTACAACAGACTTAAGGTAGACATAGACTTAAAATAGATTTAAAACAAACTTAAGGTAGACATAGACTTAAAAGAGAATTAAAACAGACTTAAGGTAGACATAGACTTAAATAGATTTAAGGTAGACATACACTTAAAATAGTTTTAAAACTGACTTAAGGTAGACATAGACTTAAATTAGATTTAAAAATGGCTTAAAGTAGGCATAGACCTAAATAGAATTAAGGTAGACATAGACTTAAATAGAGTTAAAACAGACTTAAGGTTAACAGAGACTTAAAATAGATTTAAACAGACTTAAGGTAGACATAGACTTAAAAATAGATTTAAACAGGGTTAAGGTTGACAGAGACTTAAAATAGATTTAAACAGACTTAAGGTAGACATAGTGTTGTGTGGGCCGCCAGAAGAGGAGGTACTGCTGGCCCACCACCAGAGGGTGCCCTGCCTGAAGTGCGGGCTTCAGGCACGAGAGGGCGCTGCCGCCACGGACACAACCGGGAGTGACAGCTGTCACACATCAACTCATGACAGCTGTCACCCATCATTTCATCACTCCATAAAAGCCGGATGTCATGCTCCACCTCGCTGCCAAGATATCATCTACCTGTGAAGGTAATATTCTCTGCTGTATCTGAACTTAACACTGACTTTATAGTCTGAACTTCTTTGCAGCCGTTTTCCTGTGGGTGTTGCCTTATCTGTGGGATTGGCGTTTTGGTGTGATCAGCGACGGCTTCGCTTCACACCCCAACCAGATAAGTGGTTAACAGGAGCTGCACGAGTGTGTGATTAGAGGTGGAGGTGACTTTCCACCTTCTGACTGTTTTTGTTACTGGGTGTGCACACACCCACGTCTCACTGTTTGTGCTCCTCACCAGCAGTACCAGATCCGACAGTCGGGGACGGTGATCACCTGGGAATTCGGGACTTGGCGGCTCCAGTATTCACCAGGTTCGGTGGCGGCGGAAATCGTGTGGTTCCGGCTCTTCTCAGGACAGACGTCTTCTATCCTCGAGCCTGCCCACACGTCACCTTTGTGTATTGACTGCTATCAGATTCTGAGATTGTCTGTATATTCATTGTGCACATTCACAACATTAAATTGTTACCTTTTGGCTCATCTATTGACCGTTCATTTGCACCCCCTGTTGTGGGTCCATGTCACTACACTTTCCCCAACACATAGACTTCAAATAGAGTTAAAACAGACTTCAAGTAGACATAAACTTAAATAGACTTAAGATAGCCATAAACTTAAAATAGTTTTAAAACAGACTTAAGGTAGGCATAGACTTAATAGACTCAAGGTAGGCATAGACTTAATAGACTCAAGGTAGACATAGAGTTAAAACAGACTTAAGGTAGGCATTGACCTAAACAGACTTAAGATAGACATAGACTTAAAATAGATAGGCATAGACTGAACAGTGTTGATCCTGCAACATGTGGCACGACAATATGAAAAGAAATCAAATATTCAAGATTTGCTACAAAGACATATACTCAACAAAAATATAAACGCAACACTTTTGGTTTTGCTCCCATTTTGTATGAGATGAACTCAAAGATCTAAAACTTTTTCCACATACACAATATCACCATTTCCCTCAAATATTGTTCACAAACCAGTCTAAATCTGTGATAGTGAGCACTTCTCCTTTGCTGAGATAATCCATCCCACCTCACAGGTGTGCCATATCAAGATGCTGATTAGACACCATGATTAGTGCACAGGTGTGCCTTAGACTGTCCACAATAAAAGGCCACTCTGAAAGGTGCAGTTTTATCACACAGCACAATGCCACAGATGTCGCAAGATTTGAGGGAGCGTGCAATTGGCATGCTGACAGCAGGAATGTCAACCAGAGCTGTTGCTCGTGTATTGAATATTCATGTCTCTACCATAAGCCATCTCCAAAGGCGTTTCACAGAATTTGGCAGTACATCCAACCAGCCTCACAACCGCAGACCACGTGTAACCACACCAGCCCAGGACCTCCACATCCAGCATGTTCACCTCCAAGATCGTCTGAGACCAGCCACTCGGACAGCTGCTGAAACAATCGGTTTGCATAACCAAAGAATTTCTGCACAAACTGTCAGAAACCGTCTCAGGGAAGCTCATCTGCATGCTTGTCGTCCTCATCGTGGTCTTGACCTGACTCCAGTTTGTCGTCGTAACCGACTTGAGTGGGCAAATGCTCACATTCGCTGGCGTTTGGCACGTTGGAGAGGTGTTCTCTTCAACTCTATGCGAAGGAGATGTGTTGCACTGCATGAGGCAAATGGTGGTCACACCAGATACTGACTGGTATCCCCCCCAATAAAACAAAACTGCACCTTTCAGAGTGGCCTTTTATTGTGGACAGTCCTAAGGCACACCTGTGCACTAATCATGGTGTCTAATCAGCATCTTGATATGGCACACCTGTGAGGTGGGATGGATTATCTCAGCAAAGGAGAAGTGCTCACTATCACAGATTTTAGACTGGTTTGTGAACAATATTGAGAGAAATGGTGATATTGTGTATGTGGAAAAAGTTTTAGATCTTTGAGTTCATCTCATACAAAATGGGAGCAAAACCAAAAGTGTTGCGTTTATATTTTTGTTGAGTGTACATTCCAAAGAGATGGGACAAAGGAGTCAGCAGTGCTTGTCTGCAGGATGAGAGTCAGCTTGGTCCTGGTACACTTTGAGTCTAGTGATCAGTCATCTGTGGGAGGAGTCGAGGGTCACGCAACTGGGCTTATGTTCTCTGTGAGGCCTGGAGGTTGTTCGCGGCCCCGCTCCGTCTCCATGTTCCCAGACGACAGGGATGACTCCATATGTCCTGTCACTGCTTGTCTCAGGGTGGGGCTGGACAGTACCCAGGACATGACTGATCCTGTGAAAACTGAATTCTGCACAGTAAATCCTCCTCCTCTTTAAGCCAGTTTCAACATTAACAAGTAATCTTTAAATCCCAAAACGGTGAGACAATTTCTGTCTTAATTACAGTTTTACACAAATGTAGATCCACAATCTTTTTTTTGTTTGTTTGCTTGATGCAGTGTTTTTTTTTTATGTCACTGACCAATTAGAAGGGCACTCAGACATCACATAGCTCCATCAAAGTCCAAAACTCCTCAGTTTACCATATACTTCTGCTGACATTTTGCTTTTATCTCTTTTTGTTATGAAAAGAGTAATTCCTTTGATCTCTTCACATATTCTTTGATCCTGATAGCTCCATTTTTGTCTGATTGACAACCTGTGATATTGATCTCTGGGGTCAATCGCTTGTTTAATTACTGATCTTTGAGCTTGACTGTTCTTGATCACCAAGCTTTCATGCAGATCTTTGATTTCTGATCCTGATCCTTTTGATCGTAATTCAGGGGTGAATTATGACCTTCCATCGTGACGGCTGAATTAATCAGACACACACCCAAACTGTGGCAAAAACATCATCTCCTTGGTGAGGGCAAAACATCAGCAGTCAGAATCAAAGATGAGTGATTGGGAATGAAAGCTCCAGATCAAAGTGCAGCATTTGGATCTATGGTCAGGGTCAAACATGAGCAATTGGAACCTATGGCCTCAGGATGAAAGTACAGCAATTAGAATCTAAGGTCAGGATCATACATTAGGATCAAAGTTCAGCAATCGATATTTGAGGTTGGGATTACAGTTCTCCAATTAGAATCTAAGGTCAGGATAAAAGGTCTCAGTTAAAGGAATCAGGGTGAATAATCATAGATCATTTGCAAGATCAAAGGTCTCAAGATCAAAGCAAACTGACACACTCACTGGTCCAGATCCACTCAAGATTTAATTGATTTCTCCTTCAACCAAGTCCTTCCTCACCACCAAATTTCATTTTCTGCACTTCACATCTAACTAACTGAAACAAAAACATAACTTCCTTGGTGGAAAGCAAAACTGCACTAGATGATGGATGGATGGATGGATGGCCCTTCTGTGTAGAGAACACCTCTCCGGCACCACAGCCAAAAGACTCGCAACATTTCTGGCAGCAGCTTGACAGACAGTGTTTAGCAGAGTGGCGCCGTGACCCACTAGCATCGTGACAGGTCACAGTGGTCACTAATCGAGTCCAAACCCAAGTTCTTGGTCACAAACAGTGCTTGACTGCAGTCAAAACACTCGATTGCCTGTAAATGACATAAAAGTAATATCTGGCTAAAAAAGACATTAAAGAGAAGACGGGGGGATTTCTGTGGGGGTATGTAAGCTAAAAGACACGCCCTTTTACAAGATGAAACGTGTTTCATTGTGCAATGGCTAACCTCAGTCCAGACAGTTAATTGGAGAATAAAGTCAAAATAGCCATCATGACTAAGAGTAAAACATCACCGCCCATCTAAATGATGTTTTGCACAGCAGAATTCTGTCTGTTGTGCAGAGTGAGACGGTGGGTGGAAGCCACAACTCATATCTGATATTTGCTCATGTCGGTTTGTGCAAACGGAACATTTCCCACGTGGGCATGTTTCCCTTTAAACAGCAGAGTTTAATGGAATGAAAAGAGATTTTCAAACCTTGAGCGACACTGTCAGTGTCACCCAGACCGGAGCAGAGCGACCTGCAGCTGAGCTCCTCCTGATACGCAGCAAAAGAAAACAAAATACACAGCATTTGGAGTTTTTCTTTTCTTTTCTTTTGTAATATGGAAGTTCAAAAAATACTTGTGTTGCAGATTTAGATAATTTAGATGTCTTTTGGAAGCGTCCGTCGCATTGCCGGTAGTAAGTCAAACCTGTTTCCAGTGCACGTTAGCCTCCACCAGGGCTGCCCTTGTCACCGGTTCTGTTCATTATTTTTATGGACAGAATTTCTAGGTGCAGCTAGGGTGTAGAGGGGGTCTGGTTTGGGAACCACAGAATCTCATCTCTGCTGTTTGCGGATGATGTGGTTCTGTGGCTTCGTCAAATCAGGACCTTCAGCGTGCACTGGGGCGGTTTGCAGCCGAGTGTGAGGATCCGGGATGAAATCAGCACCTCCAAATCCGAGGCCATGGTTCTCGACCGGAAAAAGGTGCTTTGCCCTCTTCAGGTCGGTGGAGTGTCCTTGCCTCAAGTGGAGGAGTTTAAGTATCTCTGGGTCTTGTTCACAAGTGAGGGACGGATGAGCGTGAGATCGATAGACAGATCGTGCAGCGTCTGCAGTGATGCGGTCGCTGTATCGGACCGTCGTGGTGAAGAGAGAGCTGAGTAGGGGGGCAAAGCTCTCGATTTACCGATTGATCTACGTTCCGATCCTCACCTATGGTCATGAGATTTGGCTCATGACCGAAAGAACGAGATTGCGGGTACAAGCGGCCGAGATGAGTTTCCTCCACAGGGTGGCTGGGCGCTCCCTTAGAGATAGGGTGAGGAGCTTGGTCACTCGGGAGGAGCTCGGAGTCGAGCCGCTGCTCCTCCACGTCGAAAGGAGTCAGTTGAGGTGGCTCGGGCATCTTTTCCGGATGTCCCCTGGACGCCTCGCTGGAGAGGTGTTCCGGGCATGTCCCATTGGGAGGAGGCCCAGGACACGCTGGAAGGATTACATCTCTCGGCTGGGTTGGGGAACGCCTTGGGGTTCCCCGGAGGAGCTGGGGGAGGTGTGTGTGGATCGGAGGTCTGAGTGGCTTTGCTTGAGCTGCTGCCCCCGCGACCCGACTCTGGATAAAGCAGAAGAAAATGGATGAAAAATGGATAGATGTCTTTTGGAACAAATATTACAGTAAAAAAAATGAAAAAGACCTCAGTTGTCTGATGCATACACTGTAAAATTTGATATGTTAATTTAACTTGTATAAAAATGGTTAAAACTGTAGATTTTTGGATAAAATTAAGTGGGGGTCCTCAATGGTGGATCAGGTGGAGGAGGTGATGGCTTCTAACACAACAGGTGTGAAAGTGGATGAATGCTGCATTGTCTGGATTTTCCCATTTTTCCCAGCCATCGGACCAGGCTAAGGATCTGTCAAGATTTGTCAGTGTGCAACCACACGACCCGGGGAACTGCTCCAGGAATCGAAGTCTGCGAATGATGCTGGCGTGATGCTATCTTAGACTATAAGCATGCATTATTGGCTACAAAGCGGACTTACTACTCTGATTTGATCAACAAAAACATTAATAAGTCAAAGTTCTTGTTTGACACGGTGGCAACACTTATACATGGACAACCACCTGTAGTTCACTCTCCTTTTACAGCACAAGATTTCCTGGATTACTTTGGGAAGAAAATAGAAGACATCAGGTTAAACATATCCCAGCATGCCTTAACCCAGCCACTACACCCTGCTATTGAGGTGGGCGCCACTACTGAGGTATTACCTAGATTTACAGAATTTGATAGTATCTCACTAGGCATAGTAGAGAAGCTTGAATCTTCGACTGGACTGGGTTGCTTGACGTGAGGACATTTCGCTTCAAATCACAGAAGCTTCCTCAGCTAAAATTCTTCCTCTGGTAGTCTGACTTCTGTCTTGACTCTTGTAGAGAAGAATAAACCAGAAGCCAACAAAAGCTGAAGTTTTTAACCTAACCAGACCCCTCCTACCGAGAGGCCGACTGCTATAGGCCAGTGACTAAACAATAGGTCTAATTAGCACCTATTGTGCTCTAGTTAGCACTCTCCTAATGATGGGATGGAAGCCTCCCCTGATGGCGGAGGGGAGGGGACCAACTTACTTTTTTTCTAATCAGTTGCAGCTGTTTATTTGTTTAAGTTAACTTATGAGGTTTTACAGTGTACTCTTTATATTATGGATTATGAATACTTATTGTCAGCAGTACATGCACGGAGCTCATGCAGTTAAGTAAATTTTTATAATGCAAAAAAAAAATGACTTCATATTATGACGTCTTTGTGAGTTCATCATTGATTAAAATATTTTACTGAGCAATATGAGCTTTTGATTGTCAAGAAACAATCTTCCAAACCACCAAGGTAAAAATTTAAAACTTAAAACTGTAAAACTTGATAACTTAATTTAACTCAAAAATTTGTTGAAATTGTTACAGTACTTAATAAAGAATGTTCCTTTAACTTAAAAAATTAGTTGTAACAACTTATTTTTATATAATCAGTTTCAACTGTTTGTTTATATTAACTTATGAGGTTTTACAGTGTGCTCTTTACAGTTTATATTATGAGTTCTGAATACTTATTGTCAGCAGTACATGCACGGAGCTCATGCAGTTCAGCAAATTTTTATAATTAAAAACAATATGACTTCATATTATGACATCTTTGTGAGTTCATCATTGATCAAAAATATTTTACTGATCAATATAAGCTTTTGATTGTCAAGAGACAATCTTCCTCACCACCGAGGGATTGTCACGTCGACACTGTAAAACTTGATCACTTAATTTAACTCAAAAATTTGTTGAAATTGAAAATATTAAGTTACATTTAAGTGGCACCAACTGCGTTTTAAGTTACAGTACTTAATAAACAACATTCCTTTAACTTAAAAAATTAGTTGGAACAACTTACTTATTCTAATCAGTTTCAGCTGTTTATTTAAGTTAACTTATGAGGTTTTACAGTGTACTCTTTATATTATGGATTATGAATACTTATTGTCAGCAGTACATGCACGGAGCTCATGCAGTTAAGTAAATTTTTATAATGCAAAAAAAAAAAAATGACTTCATATTATGACGTCTTTGTGAGTTCATCATTGATTAAAAATATTTTACCGAGCAATATGAGCTTTTGATTGTCAAGAAACAATCTTCCAAACCAATCAATCAATCAGTTTTATTTATATAGCGCCAAATCACAACAAACAGTTGCCCCAAGGCGCTTTATATTGTAAGGCAAGGCCATACAATAATTACATAAAAACCTCAATGGTCAAAACGACCCCCTGTGAGCAAGCACTTGGCGACAGTGGGAAGGAAAAACTCCCTTTTAACAGGAAGAAACCTCCAGCAGAACCAGGCTCAGGGAGGGGCAGTCTTCATGGGAACCCCCCAGCAGTCTAAGTCTATAGCAGCATAACTAAGGGATGGTTCAGGGTCACCTGATCCAGCCCTAACTATAAGCTTTAGCAAAAAGGAAAGTTTTAAACCTAATCTTAAAAGTAGAGAGGGTGTCTGTCTCCCTGATCTGAATTGGGAGCTGGTTCCACAGGAGAGGAGCCTGAAAGCTGAAGGCTCTGCCTCCCATTCTACTCTTACAAACCCTAGGAACTACAAGTAAGCCTGCAGTCTGAGAGCGACGCGCTCTAATGGGGTGAGATGGTACTATGAGGTCCCTAAGATAAGATGGGACCTGATTATTCAAAACCTTATAAGTAAGAAGAAGAATTTTAAATTCTGTTCTAGAATTAACAGGAAGCCAATGAAGAGAGGCCAATATGGGTGAGATATGCTCTCTCCTTCTAGTCCCTGTCAGCACTCTAGGTGCAGCATTTTGAATTAACTGAAGGCTTTTCAGGGAACGTTTAGGACAACCTGATAATAATGAATTACAATAGTCCAGCCTAGAGGAAATAAATGCATGAATTAGTTTTTCAGCATCACTCTGAGACAAGACCTTTCTAATTTTAGAGATATTGCGTAAATGCAAAAAAGCAGTCCTACATATTTGCTTAATATGCGCAATTGGAGGACATATCCTGATCAAAAATGACTCCAAGATTTCTCACAGTATTACTAGAGGTCAGGGTAATGCCATCCAGAGTAAGGATCTGGTTAGACACCATGTTTCTAAGATTTGTGGGGCCAAGTACAATAACTTCAGTTTTATCTGAGTTTAAAAGCAGGAAATTAGAGGTCATCCATGTCTTTATGTCTGTAAGACAATCCTGCAGTTTAGCTAATTGGTGTGTGTCCTCTGGCTTCATGGATAGATAAAGCTGGGTATCATCTGCGTAACAATGAAAATTTAAGCTATGCCGTCTAATAATACTGCCTAAGGGAAACGTATAAAGTGAATAAAATTGGTCCTAGCACAGAACCTTGTGGAACTCCATAATTAACCTTAGTCTGTGAAGAAGATTCCCCATTTACATGAACAAATTGTAATCTATTAGATAAATATGATTCAAACCACTGCAGCGCAGTGCCTTTAATGGCATGCTCTAATCTCTGTAATAAAATTTTATGGTCAACAGTATCAAAAGCAGCACTGAGGTCTAACAGAACAAGCACAGAGATGAGTCCACTGTCTGAGGCCATAAGAAGATCATTTGTAACCTTCACTAATGCTGAAACCACCAAGGTAAAAATTTAAAACTTAAAACTGTAAAACTTGATCACTTAATTTAACTCAAAAATTTGTTGAAATTGAAAATATTAAGTTACATTTAAGTGGCACCAACTAAGTTTTAAGTTACAGTAATTAATAAAGAATGTGCCTTTAACTTAAAAAATTAGTTGGAACAAATTAGTTGGAACAAACATAACCCATAAAATATGTTTACTACAAGATTCTCTGCAACCAGTGTGGCTGCAAGTTTGATCAAATGCTCATATTGCTCAATAAAATATTTGTGGTTGATTTGTAAAAGTGACACAAGAGGGAATGTGTGTACATGGATAATTAAGTCTGAAAATATGTACGCTGGGAACAAAATAAAGTAATATGTGAATGTTTTTTTAAAAAGTTACACACCTCAAGCACTCACACTCATCACTCATCTTCAACCTCTTATCCGGGATCGGGTCACGGGGGCCACGGCTCCAACAGGGTACCCCCAACTCCCCCCCCACCAAAAAAAAAACAAAACACTAAAACGCTCTGTCTTGACCTCCAAAATTGACTTTTTGGCTCCACCTTTAGGCCAATAACTGTAAATACATGATGCATCTGTGCACAGATGCGTCATGCGGCAGTTTTCCAAACTTGCAGTTATTCTCACATTTATAGAACAAAGACACCTCAGTCCACTATACTGATAATTACTTAAATAAATAAGAATTCATTTATAAATATTATTTAGAAATGATAAATATTATTTATAAATATCAATCTGTACTTTTTGGGAGTGGGAGGTGGAGGCATGGTAAACATGGGTCTCTGGCATTATTTATAAGTCTAGCTGTGGATGGAAAGAAGCTGTTTTCGTGTCTTCAGTTTTTGGTCCTGATGGACCTCAGCTGTCTGCCAGAGGGGAGGGTGACAAAAAGTTTGTGTCCTGTGTGAGAGGGATCAGCCACTATCTTCATTGCTCGCCTCGGGGCCCTGGAGGTGTCCAGGTCCTGTAGGGATGGCAGATTGCGGTTGATCACCTTCTCTGCTGTGTGGATGATATGCTGCAGTCTGCACCTGTTCTGGTGGCAGCAGCATACCAGACGGTGATGGAGGAGGAGATAATGGACTCGGTGGCAGTGTAGAAGTTCATCATCATTGTTTTTGGAAGGTTGAACGTCCTCAGCTGCTGCAGAAAGTACACCGTCTGCTGTGCTCTTTTGGTGAGAGAGCTGACAGGGTCTGCTGTTCGTAAAGCTTTGGATTACAACAGTTTCAATGAGTCTGTGAATGCCTCTAGAAGGATTAAAGATGGGGAAGATTTTTAAAAAATAATAAAATGTAAGAATGTGTTGCACTATGAAATTTTAAGGTGTGCTTTAAATTTTAGAGCTATATGACTATGAGATACACATGGAGCAGATTTTCAGCAACTTGCGGATAAAGGCTTTGAAATTATTAAAGCACACAGAGAATTAATTAGCAAGGATTTAACGATTTTTTTTAAAAAAATAAACTTTAGTTCTACTAAAACAGCCAATCAGCTTTGTAGAAAGAATTATTGACGAAATGGCTCCACCCCCTGGCTGCTGTTTGCACGCGCTTCCTTTGCTCTGCCGCTAGATGGAGCCAAAACAAATATATTTGAAGGATGGAGAAGGCAAAGGGAATCTTTAAAATTTGATTGGCTTCACTTGGCAGCAAAAGAAACCTAGTGCACGAAAATGCGCGTGCATTTGATTTTAAATTCATAACGCATTTTAATTCTTATATTACCCGCTTGTTTATTTCTTTCGGGAACCTAACCGGAGAAGAATATTTGCTTTAGTTTTTGTGTTAAAGTATTTTTTTTTTCGGTGGACTTAGATTATTATACCCACGGGACGGCAGCAGCAGCTTCCACTCGGGATAATTGGATACGCGTGACCCGCCCACCCTCGTCCTTTCCACTTCCTCGGCGTTTCCCCCGTTTTACTTATTAGGGCTCTGAAGATGACAAAAACACTCCCTGTGCCCTAGATTTTTCACTTTTATTATTGATATATAATTGTTTTTTTTTTTTTTTCGTTATTATTTTTTGTTGCCATGTTGCGTGTTGTGGTCGAATCCGCCAAAGATTTGCCTAAAAAGAAGGTTGGAAGTCCGGATCCAATCACATCCGTCATTTTTAAAGGTATGTTTGATGCTTTTAGTCAAAAAGTTATCATCTTTTATTCCCTCTTCACACAATCCTTTGTTTTTGATTAAAAAAAACTTTACAAGTGGACTTGAAGGCATTTTAGTCATTATGAAGGTTTTTTAAAATTATAAATCTAATTTAACTCTTGCACAGGGCGAATTTAGTCACTTTTTACCGTTTAACGGTAATATTTTTGATTTAATTTCAAAAATATTGTGCTTCTATTAAGCATATAAAAAGATTTTTTTTAAAAAGCTAGTGGAACCTTCCTAAACTCCTTATTTCACTGGTTTAGTTACAATTTGAACTCAGTGGAGCTGAAACAATGCATTTGAAGGTCAGTCCTAAAATTCTCAATTGTTTAAGATAGTAGAAAGAAAAAAAAAATCCCAAAATTTTCAGCAGGGGTGTCAAACTCGGAGTCCGAGAGCCACATGGTGTATCATAAAATACAGCTTCTGCATATTTGAAGAATATTAACAGTATTCAAACCTCACAGTAAATGAGTCATCTGGACACTAATTATAGGCCAATCTCCAACCTTCCTTTTCTCTCAAAGATTCTTGAGAGGGTAGTTGTAAAACAGCTAACTGATCACCTGCAGAGGAATGGTCTATTTGAAGAGTTTCAGTCAGGTTTTAGAATTCATCATAGTACAGAAACAGCATTAGTGAAGGTTACAAATGATCTTCTTATGGCTTCGGACAGTGGACTTATCTCTGTGCTTGTTCTGTTGGACCTCAGTGCTGCTTTTGATACTGTTGACCATAAAATTTTATTACAGAGATTAGAGCATGCCATAGGTATTAAAGGCACTGCGCTGCGGTGGTTTGAATCATATTTGTCTAATAGATTACAGTTTGTTCATGTAAATGGGGAATCTTCTTCACAGACTAAAGTTAATTATGGAGTTCCACAAGGTTCTGTGCTAGGACCAATTTTATTCACTTTATACATGCTTCCCTTGGGCAGTATTATTAGACGGTATTGCTTAAATTTTCATTGTTACGCAGATGATACCCAGCTTTATCTATCCATGAAGCCAGAGGATACACACCAATTAGCTAAACTGCAGGATTGTCTTACAGACATAAAGACATGGATGACCTCTAATTTCCTGCTTTTAAACTCAGATAAAACTGAAGTTATTGTACTTGGCCCCACAAATCTTGGAAGCATGGTGTCTAACCAGATCGTTACTCTGGATGGCATTACCCTGACCTCTAGTAATACTGTGAGAAATCTTGGAGTTATTTTTGATCAGGATATGTCATTCAAAGCGCATATTAAACAAATATGTAGGACTGCCTTTTTTCATTTACGCAATATCTCTAAAATCAGAAAGGTCTTGTCTCAGAGTGATGCTGAAAAACTAATTCATGCATTTATTTCCTCTAGGCTGGACTATTGTAATTTATTATTATCAGGTTGTCCTAAAAGTTCCCTAAAAAGCCTTCAGTTGGTTCAGAATGCTGCAGCTAGAGTACTGATGGGGACTAGCAGGAGAGAGCATATCTCACCCGTGTTGGCCTCTCTTCATTGGCTTCCTGTTAATTCTAGAATAGAATTTAAAATTCTTCTTCTTACTTATAAGGTTTTGAATAATCAGGTCCCATCTTATCTTAGGGACCTCGTAGTACCATATTACCCCATTAGAGCGCTTCGCTCTCAGACTGCGGGCTTACTTGTAGTTCCTAGGGTTTGTAAGAGTAGAATGGGAGGCAGAGCCTTCAGCTTTCAGGCTCCTCTCCTGTGGAAGCAGCTCCCAATTCAGATCAGGGAGACAGATACCCTCTCTACTTTTAAGATTAGGCTTAAAACTTTCCTTTTCGCTAAGGCTTATAGTTAGGGCTGGATCGGGTGACCCTGGACCATCCCTTGGTTATGTTGCTTTAGACGTAGACTGTGGGGGGTTCCCATGATGCACTGTTTCTTTCTTTTTTGCTCCGTATGCATCACTCTGCATTTAATCATTAGTGATCGATCTCTGCCCCCCTTCTCGGCATGTCTTTTTCCTGGTTCTTTCCCTCAGCCCCAACCAGTCTCAGCAGAAGACTGCCCCTCCCTGAGCCTGGTTCTGCTGGAGGTTTCTTCCTGTTAAAAGGGAGTTTTCCTTCCCACTGTGGCCAAGTGCTTGCTCATAGGGGGTCGTTTTGACCGTTGGGGTTTTTCATGGTTATTGTATGGCCTTGCCTTGCAATATGGAGCGCCTTGGGGCAACTGTTTGTTGTGATTTGGCGCTATATAAGAAAAAAGTTGATTGATTGATTGATTGATTGACACTGTTTGTTGCCAGTTTGCTGCTCTGGTTCCTGAAATCTATTTTAAGATCATAAATTTTCAAGAGTTTTTTATTGCATCACTGATTTGTCCAGTTTGAGAACCTTTCACGACAACTAAAAAGGGGATGGACCGCGAGTGACACTGTGTATGTGCTGTGTTTCTTTGGGGGAGATCCAGCATGGAGGTGACCAGAAGGTCAAGGGGACACTCATGTTTCACCTGACTGGTGGTTATATGGTTAATTTCAAGACTTGGGGATGGATTGGTGTATATGGGCGGGTCCACGGTGTGGTAGATGTACATTGCATGCTCTGACTTGACTGCAATTGAACACTTTCCTGCAAGGAGAGCGTTTATTTCTTCCTGAAATGGCAAATTTAATATGTTGCAAAGCGCTCCCAGCTATTCCCTTATTTCCTACAGGTGTGGCAACTTCCTTTTTAAAAAAAAATCTTTTTCCACTTTTAAACCACATAGGAGAAGCTATGCAGGGCTGCTACCTTAATTTGCCAATATTAAGTAAATTTTGAGTGTAGATGGTTAATTTGGTAGTTAGAAGTTCCAGCCTCTTCCCAGCTACATACTCCGTCCCTGCTGATGGATCACACAGTATTCCACACCCAAGTGGGATCTACATTCCCAGTGAAGCGTCATGGTCTACACCGGGCCTCCTCCCAGTTGGACGTGCCTAGACAGCCTCTGTAGAAAAGGCATCCAGGAAGCGGCTGATGCATTAACCTTTTAGAGTCCTTTCTGAGGAGCAGCAGGTTTACGCTGAGCTCCTCTTGGGTTTCAGAGCTCCTCACCCTGTCTGCAAGGATCTCATTTTTGATTCATAACCCCAATTTGCACTTTTTTTTTTTTTCCTTTCCGCTGTTGCCTGTGTCTGTGCTCAGTTGGGTGGATACGATTAGATCTTACCCTTGGGGTGACTTGTGTTGTGATTTGGCGCAATATATATAAATTGAACTGAATAATACTGCTTGGACTGCATTAAACCTAAGCATTTCTAATATTTGACACTGTGACATGATGCAGGGAAAATCTAAAGCGATTTATTCACTTCAGGACGAGACGCACATATAAATGAGGGGATTCAGTGTCAAGCTCATAGTTCCTTGTACCATGTGCTGAAATATAAATTGAATGCTCCAGTTATGAAAACTGAGGAAGGTGTGATGGGACATCTGTATCATGGAGCTCAATCAAAGAACTGAAGCGCATGAGGATCCTTTATGGTACTCTGAGTGTTAATACAAGTATTGCTTTAGAATTTACATTTTCTATATAGTCATCATTTTACTGTCACTTATCTGGGTCACGGTGGCCGTAAATCAAGCAGCTCATCCCGTGCTTTCTTATCCTCAGCCAAGTCCTGTAAGTCTTCCTGGAGGATCTCATTTTTGAGGCAGTGCCAAGCCAGATGGGACATGAGAAACACAGTGCATCCCAAAAGTATTCACAATGCTGCACTTTTTCCACATTTTTTTTATGTTACAGCCTTCATCCAAGATGGATGATTTTTCTCAAAATTCGGCACACAGTACCCCATAATGACAATGTGAGAATTTTTATTTTTTATTTTTGAAAATTTATTATAAACATAAAAAACTAAGAAATCGTGTGGATAAGTATTCACAGCCTTTGCCATGAAGCTGAGGTACATCCTCTTTCCACTGATCATCCTTGATGTTTCTACAGCTTAATTGGAGTCCACCTAGGGTAAAGTCAGTTGATTGGACATGATTTGTAAAAGACACACCTGTCTACATATAAGGTCCCACAGTTGACAGTACATGTCGGAGCACAAACCAAGCATGAGGTTAAAAGAATCGTCTGTAGACTTCTGAGACAGCATTGTCTCGAGGCTCAAATCTTGGGGAAGGGTACAGAGACATTTCTGCTGCTTTGAAGGTCCCAGTGAGCACAGTGGCCTCCATCATCTGTAATTGGAAGAAGTTCGGATCCACCAAGGAGGAAGGGACTAAGTCAGGGAGGTGACCAAGAACTCGATGGTCACTCTGTCAGAGCTCCAGCATTCCTCTGTGGAAGAGGAGAACCTTACAGAAGGACAACCATCTCTGCAGCAATTCAACAATCAGGCCTGGTAGAGCGGCCAAACTGAAGTAAAAAGCACATGGCAGCCTGCCTGGAGTTTGTTGAAAGGCATTTGAAGAACTCTGACCATGAGAAACAAAAGTCTCTGGTCTGATGAGACAAAGACAGAACTCTTTGGTGTGTATGCCAGGCGTCATGTTTGGAGGAAACCAGGCACCATCCCTACAGTGAAGCATGGTGGTGGCAGCATCATGCTGTGGGGATGTTTTGCAGCGGCAGGAACTGGGAGACGAGTCAGGATTGAGCAAAAGATGAATGCAGCAATGTACAGAGAGATCCTGGATGAAAACCTGCTCCAGAGCGCTCTTGACCTCAGACTGGGGTGACAGTTCATCTACCAGCAGGACAGTGACCCTAAACACACAGCCAAGATATCAAAGGAGTGGATTCAGAACAACTCTGTGAATGTCCATGAGTGGACCAGCCAGATCCCAGACCTGAAACCGACTGAACATCTCTGGAGAGATCTGAAAATGTCTGTGCACCGATGCTCCCCATCCAACCTGATAGAGCTTGAGAGGTGCTGCAAAGAGGAATGGACCAAACTGTCCAAAATAGGTGCTCTAAGCTTGTGGCATAAGTCAAGAAGCCTTCAGGCTGTAATTGCTGCCAAAGGTGCAGCAACAAAGTATTGAGCAAAAGGTGTGAATGCGTGTATACATGTGACTTTTTTGTTTTTTATTTTTAATAAATTTGAAAAAAATTCAAAAAACATTTTTCATGCTGTCATTATGGGGTGTTGTGAGTAGAACTGGGGGGGGGGGGGGGGGGGGGGGGGACGGTGAATTTACTCCATTTTGGAATAAAGCTGTAACGTAATGTGGAAAAAGTGACGTATTTTCTGGATTCTGTCTGTAATCTCGATCATGCTGTCTGACATTGCCCAAAGGTTTCCTGAAGAGTGAGTTTGAGCGCAAATGGGGCGTTTGCACATGTAGCCATCTGGGCAGTGCCTGACTACACCTAACTACTGGTGAACCCATAAATCGGTAAAGAAGTAGAGAGTGGGTAATACTGGCATGGCTGAAGCCCGAATGCTTCCCTCAATTTGTACTGACAAAGCAAGCTAAAGCTAACAGGCTAATCTTGGTTTAGCTGTTTGAATAAAAGCATACTTTTTCCAGACTTAGCGGTTGTTTTCATAACTGGTGGTTTAGGTGTGGTTATTTTAAAATCTGTGACCAGCATATTGCTTCAATAACTGTGGAACTAACAACGCCAAGCTACAGTTACCTGTTAGTTAGTACTACCGGTGCTAACATGTAAATGAAATCGTACAAACATTTCACTCAGTGGAAATGCAACAAACCACACCATAAACTGCATTATCTCAAATATTTGTAACAAGATGTTCAGAAGACATTTCTGAATCCAAAGCAGCATCTGCTAGCAGGGCGTTAAAGAGAACAGCCGTTTTTATGGAATGGGTTATATGTAAACATGTTTGTTTCTGCTGTAAAGTTTGGAGTTTTAACATGGGTTTTCTGGGGATTGACTCACTTCTGGAGGCAGTGTCAGGTGGCCTTTCAAGGAACTGCAACATTTGACACTTCTGTGTGGGCCTCGTTTTTCAGCACTGGAGGTTGGGACTTGTGACTGCAGGATGGGTACAGTACTGCCTCCAGTGATTAAGAGATACTGCTAAATAAATACCAAGGATATGCCAACACACAGAAGTGTTCCTGGGGTAACTAGGCTTTGGGTTTGACGCGCTGAAAGATTTAATCACACCATATCGAAGTAGAATATGAACAATCATGAATATCCTTGTTGACTAACCAGCATCACTTAGATGGAGTTTTAAAGTTTAACTGGTGGTAAATGAAACTAGTTTTCACACGAGACTGAAACCTTTTTTGTTTTCAGATGAGAAGAAGAAAACCAAATCAATTGACAGTGAGGTGAATCCTGTGTGGAATGAGGTAATCATTGTTTTTTTTTTTGGTGGGGGTGGGTGTTTTGTCCACCAACATGCAGATAACATGTCAAAAGTGATTAGTCTTAAATGCTGCAGTCTGTCTTCGGTGGCTATCTTGATTATTTTTTGACTTGGAGCTTTTATCAGAAACGACCTGCTTCGAGTCATCACAGCGAGCGTTCATCACTGCACGTGTGATTGACGAGTTCTGTTTTATATTTCTCGGGCGATGCAATAACTGTTCCTTATGTTGTCTTTCAGGTGCTTGAGTTTGATCTCAAAGATACGCCTCTGGACTCTAGTTCCTACATAGACGTGATTGTGAAAGACTACGAAACTCTTGGGAAAGATAAGTAAGTACTGTGTGCGCCCCCACCCCCTGGCACGCCGCTCAGTTTGACTATGCAACAAAGGGATCAAAGTGACGAAACAGAAGGCATTTGCCTTGCAGAAACCCAGCCCAAACTTGTCTGAACAAGGATTCAGAGCAATCACTTTTTCTCGCAGGGTGTGTGCGTCTCCGCCACTGTTCCACAGCATGTCCGCTTTCTTTTAATAATCACTTCTACAACATAAACGGAGATGGTCCAACCAAATGGTGTCACAGTAGGGCAGTGTTTGGAGTTGTTGCCAATGCCAATGGCGTGTCTGTCTACCCCCTCACACGCTGCCTGCACGCCATGCTCAGACTCGCTGGACTCTGTGGGATGAAGGTTCCTGCTCTTGCAGCAGCAGATGAATCACTGTTTTTTTTTCTCTCTCTCTGGGATTGGTATGGCGCTGTGACGGAACACGGAAAAAACTCACAATGGGGAAACATACGAGGTGGAGGTTTCTTGCAAATGATTTGTGCAGGTTACTCATTCATCTCGGGGAAGGCAAGTGCATCACAGTGTGTAAAGTGAGTGTGTCAATTCATTAATAAATGGCTCCTACGTATTTGAACAGCTGCAAAAAAATAAACCATGAAGTAGGCAATATCTGCATGAATGTTCTGCAGAAAAGCACAAAACAGGTGGTGCTGGAAGCCCATAACATATAATTGCATTTCATGACTTTACCCGGATGTTGAAGAGCTACAATGCTTTAACCTCCTAAGACCCGGAGGTTCTCATGAAACAAAACTTAGTTTATGGACTAGACAACCAAAAATGTCATGTCCACATATGTGGATGCCAGGCCCTAGGAGGTTAAGTTTCAATTTAAAGCTACAGTGTGTAAGATTTGGTGTCATCTAGTGGTGATGTTGCAGATTGCATTATGCCATGATCAGTCACAACTTTTGTTTATCTTTGAGTTTTAACGATTTGTGCGCCCCTGCATCCTTTTGGGAAAAGCAACATGTGTGATCCTTCATCTCACAAAATAAAGGTTCTCAAATTAGTTAGCCTACGCTAGCATCGAATAGACAATGCATAGGAGAGCAACCATGAATTATTTTTTTTCTTCAGTCTTTTAGCAGTGCTGCTGCACAATGGGGAAAGTGCTGTAAATGTCCCTTTTGAGTTGTTGTATTAACCCTCTCTTGTAGCTATGACGGGCTCATTTGAAGCTTATAAAAATGTGTTTCATTGTTGTGCGTAATAATATTATGAATGCTATATTTAATTTCTGCTGATCAACAGCCCTAAACCATGCAAGTAAAGCAAAATGTGCTGAGAACTGAAAACTGCATGTTCAGGAGCTGTATCTGGTCAGCGGGACGCTAGTTTGACACCACTGCAGGGGTGGAAGCTTGGAAGTGGTGGTTAAAATGGAAACTCTTGTTCCAAAACCTTTTGAGTCTAATTAGAACAAACCACATAACATAAAGAGATTCCTCAACGTGTAATTACTGCAATTAAAAAGCTCTCCGTGGTGAGAAACAAGAGTACACCAGAGTGGCTTGTTCTTATGAAATCTTCCAGATGGCAGATTTCATAAGAACAAACTTGGAATTTCTGTGTTTCTCTGCTTAACCCTAAACATGGCAGGCTTGGCAGGCTCCATAGGTCAAAACGCTTGCTTGTTTTCCTCCAGAACAGTGGTGTCCAAACTATTCCAGAAAGGGCCGAAGGGTGCAGCTTTTCTTTGCGGCCACTGACTCCAGCAGGTGATTTCACTAATGAACACATCCCACCTGCTCAAAGTGACGTTAATCAGCGAAATCACCTGCTGGAGTCAGTGGCCGCAAAGAAATCCTGCACCCTCTCGTCCCTTTCTGGAATAGTTTGGACACCACTGCTTCAGAAGAATCTCTACGGCCTTGGTGAACCATTCGGCTGCCCCTCCTATCTTTCTGCCCTCCCCTACAGTCTGGTGTTGTCAAGGCAAATCCAGACATTATGCACACACTGACAGAAACTGATACAAACTCATCTGACTAATAAGAACTAATCTCATCTGCACACATGGCGCGCGCCACTCCTCCCCCCTCCGGAGGCCGCGCGGCGCATCCTTCACCACCCGTAAGCTTGGTGGTGCGACGCGCTGCTGCAGCCACCTACACCCTCATTGCCTCAATTCAGACGACAGACTGCTTCAAAGTTTTGTGTACATAAACAATCAAATGTATATGTGCGGTTCTTTTAATTCTGATGTGCCATTATTACGTTCAACTAGTAATAATTGTGGATTAATTGCTGTATTTTTGTCTGAGGTACTCGAGTGTGAAGAAGGAATTGCCCTTTTAGAGATAAAGTTGTTTGAATCTTGAATTGAGTCTCAAACACAAATGATTTATCTCCTTAAATATTTCTGGGACAGTCCTGAAGGAGGGAGTTGCTCTGTAGGGGCATGTTTGTATCTCCAGCTCACAAATCGTGTTAATTTGAGTCAGGTTTTCCACTGAGTCGGCCCGTCTGAGAAAGAGAGAGAGACACACACACACTCCCTGAAGGTCTACACAGAGGGAGCAGAGTCACTTTTCTCCCAAATAGCTTTCCAGATGCTGTTGTGGTTGTCCTGTTGTCATGGCAACTAAAGAGATGACGTCTTCAGAAGTTGGGTTTTAGAAATTGTGAGAGTTTGTGACAGACTTTCCCTTTTTACCAACATTGGGAGAGTCTCGATCAGTGACGTTACCTTGGCGCAAAGTGTGTAAAAGTTTGGATTGGTTGTTGCTGCTCATTGCAGCGGTGTTTCAGCATTACAATAACTGAACTCATCCGTCTTGATGTTTGTCGACGGTGAGCTTTATTAAGTGGAGTCTAGATGAGGACAGTCAGACTTGAGAGTTAAAGCTTCAGTAAGAGACAGTGGTGGGCACAGTTCTGCTAATTAGCAAAGCTAACTTTTTGGTCAGCGGATTAGCTTTTCAGCTAACTTTGAAAACCATCAGCGGACCAAATTAGCTTCTGCTAAATTTAGTTATGCTAACATTTTAACATTTCCACATAAATTCAGCATTATTTCATAATAAAATATGGGAGAGCTCTTTATTCTGTTGAGATGAGCTCGTGTACATCCAGGGTTTTATGTATCCCATAATCCCTTGCGTGCCAGAGAGTCGCTGCAGTCAAACATAGAGAATCCACGTGACAATTGTAAATGAATATTATACTACAAAAATGTATGTTTTAATGCTTTTCATCACGTTAATAAGAGACTGCATGCATGATACCCTGAAAACTTGCTAAAACAATTATAACGAATAATCCGTGTCTGCTACATTTATCTGTGTGGAATTTAATAAACACAAACCGAATTTCAGACATATATATTAGTCTGGAACAAAGAGGATAAACAGTGTTGTAAAGAACAGTAATCAAGACGTTAAAGAGCAAACTTCACTTTCTTCCAGAATGACATGATCAGGAAGCGAGCGTAGCTCACAGCAGCTCCCATTGAAAATAACGGAGAGACAGCCTGTGATTCTCGCAAACAAACACAGTAACTTCTATAAACCCAGAGAATATATTCATGAGAGTTTTAGGCACAACATAAAAATAGTTTTATGTTGCGATTTTAATGCTGTTGTCCATGTGCAGCGTGATCAGAGAGTCTCAATGCAGTTCTCAATGTTACTGAGATCTCGCAGCGCAGCAACCTCTCCGAGGTTTTGCAGGATTTGAAACCTGAAAAGGGTGGATGCAAATCTTTACTTTTTCCCTGTGAAAACACATATTTATATATTATGTAAAGACGAAACCTACGTGGGTTTTCTTTGGTGGGGAAGCTCAACGCGATGGATATAGATAGGTGTAGATTTTACCAGTCGCATTGAACGCAACAAAGGTGAGCTGTTCCTGTGTTTATGCAACAATAAACTGACTATTAATACTGCGATTTACTGCTTTTTATGAAGACGATGACGGGGTTTGGGATTTTATTTATTTTTGGTGCGTTTGTTTTGTGTTTGTGAATGCAGTTCCGTTAAGGTTTTATAAATATTATAGTGATACTGGTCATTAAGACTGTGAATTGTGCTACAATGCATTATGGGAGTTCAGGGTTTTGTTTTTTATTATTATTGTGGCTCATGTTGCTTTTGCAATGTTAGTATTATAGATTTGTTGTGTTTTTGTAGTTCAAGCAGTTTAGTCAGTTTGGCGAAGCTATGTTGTCACCATGAGTGAAACGTTTGTCTTCTGCCACAGTCTGTGTTGCCTTGTGTGGAAAAATAAATAGCATTTCTTTGCAGCAGGGTGCATAAAGACAAACGCTCTAGCTTGTTCTTCCATGCAGCTTGCCACACTATATATAATATAGATATAAACTATGACTTCTTTTGATGAAGATGATGGTGTTTGGGGTTTTATTTTTTATTTTTCTTGTTTGTTTTGGGTTTGTGATTACCTTTTGAATTTATCCAGCAGCCCCAGTGGTGCCTAATCTCAAAACTGGCTTATCAGTAGCTGACAGTGTACAAAGTCAGTTCTAAAAGTTAGCGTTTTTTTTATGCTAAATATTTTAGCGGTCTATCAGTTAAATGTTATAAAAGGCAACTTTTCAGTTAGCGGATATCAGAGCTAACTTTTCAGTTATCTATGCCCACCACTGGATTTAGGTTAGTCTACTAGCAGAAATGGAATCTTGCATTCATAAAAAATTAGTGTAGCTGCAACAATGAATCATTGTTTTCATGAGCTTAGAATGAGGCTTTCAGGTCTATAGGGCAGCAGGCCCCCTTGTGGGGGCTGCCATGTTGCACTACAGTGCTAACACAGTAGCACATAAGGGACACACTTGCACTGCCTTTTGCATTTTTTTTTTCATGATAGCCAGAACAATGAAGGGGGAATCGGTAGTTTCTCCACTGTACACTGTCTGCTGATATCTAGTGCAGTCTAGCAAGTTTGAGAGCCCTCATTTTTGTGCAACAGAGGATCACACATTTTGCTTATCGCAAGAGTGTGAATTCCTGCCCCAAAGAAGCAAAAAACCATGAAGTGGAAACCAAATTGTGACTGGTGATGTCATAATGCAATTTGCACTCTGACCACTAGAGGACACTAAATCCTACACACTGTAGCTTTAAATTGATTCTTTGCAGAAACATGATCGTAATCACTCATATTTCATTTTTGATTTGGCTTCTTTTTTTCTTTTCTTTTCTTTTCTTTTTTTTTTGTGTTGGGTCTTTACGGTAATGAGCACAACATCCTAACAAGTGGTCAGGTGGGGGGAGTTAAATGTACAGAGTTGTGCACTAACTCCAGAGAGTAAGTTGATTTAACGCTGTTGGAGCCACGTCTGTTTTACTCTGCAGACTTTACAGTGTATGTACTGACATTAACTTCATACATGATTCCTCAGTGTGGTGGTTTAGTGTTTCCAGTTGTTTGGATGGGGCTTTTTTTCTGGAATCTCTCTCTCTGACTCATTGGTCTTGATAACATCACAAAATCCATTTACATGTTTTCCATTGTGTGTTTATATGGAAAACTATGTGAAAACTCAGCTGAGCATTAGTAAGAAATTTTCCCTCAAAAACCTGTAGGCACTTATTTATGGATTTAACTGACTTTCTGCAGACACCAGTTCAGATAAAGATCACCCAAAAAATTCAACGTTCTCTAGCTCTAGTCACGATGCGTCGTTGAAAACTGCTGCAGTACTTTTTTTAGGTCGAGGTGTGTTGTGAGTGAAACACCAAAATCTCAGATGAGTTCACACATAAGCACTCTGTGACCTTTAGTAACCTCTGTGACCCTTGTGACCTAGCTCCAAGTAGATCATAGCCAAAATGTTATTGGTGTGATAAATTTGACAGTTCAGCTATTGCTTCTGTACGGGATGCTCCGTGGATCAATATCTTGAATGCGAGCAGTTTGTTGCAGGAATAATGTCACCTTGTACATGATGGAAATGAGGAGCAGGTGCAGTTTGTATGTGATCAACGTATGCATGGTTGTAATTAGTTTGTCACTTTTTACTTCCAGAGTCTTTGTACTCATTGATATAGCTTCTACAAAATTACATGACTGCCGCCCTCCTCCTCACACATGCGCGCACACACACACACACACACACACACACACACACAGCAGTCCTTGAATTCACATTATTGCGGAGATGCCTTTGGAAAGCCAGAGAATTATTGGCCTACATTCTGGATTATAAAGTCACCGTGTTCCCATCTCAGCCTCCCTTCTGGGTGCTGAACGCTGCCAAAAACATGATTACTGTGTATCCACCTACTCCCAGTACATTTGTGTCACAGTATTCCTGATGGTTTAAAGTTGGTGAATTGAAACACAGCTGTTTCAAGAAAATTCCACCCGCCATTATTTATTAATTTTGTCAAGATTAAATGACATACTTTTTAACTTTCTGCTTTTTCATTGTTGATTCTAATTATTCGATTTGGCAATCTGCTATATAATTGTGTGCATGCGCATTTCCTGAAGTCCAAAATCCAACGATATTGAATTTGCATTTACTTACTTTTCATGCTTTGGCAATACTGTGATGAACGACAGCCATACAAATAAACCCTACCTTGAACCGAATTTGCAGATCCACTTTAAAAAGAGGGAGAAAATCAATATTAAAGGTGGCTTTGAAAATTGGGGAAAGCTCCCTGACTGAACTCCATTCAAAGTTCTGAACACTCACAAAACTTTGTGACAAACTTGACGGACATCAGCTGACAAGGAATGCATGTCATTGCACAGCCATTTTCAGTTCTCTCCAGAGATGTTCAATCAGATTCAGGTCTGGGCTCTGGCTGGGCCACTCAAGGACATTCACGGAGTTGTCCTGAAGCCACTCCTTTGCTATCTTGGCTGTGCGCTTAGGGTCATTGTCCTCCTGAAAGATGAACCATCACCCCTGTCTGAGGTCAAGAGCGCTCTGGAGCAGGTTTTCATCCAGGATGTCTCTGTGCATTGCTGCATTCATCTTTCCCTCAATCCTGACTAGTCTCCTAGTTCCTGCTGCTGAAAAACATCCCCACAGCACAATGCTGCCACCACCATGCTTCACTGTAGGGATGGTGCCTGGGTTCCACCAAACATGATGCCTGGGATTCACGCCAGAGTTCAATCTTTGTATCATCAGACCAGAGAATTTCATTTCTCATGGTCTGAGAATCCTTCAGGTGCCTTGTGTCAAACTCCAGGTGGGCTGCCATGTGCCTTTTACTAAGGACTGGCTGCCTTCTGGCCACTCTACCATACAGGCCTGATTGGTGGATTGCTGCAGAGATGGTTGTCCTTCTGGAAGGTTCTCCTCTCTCCACAGAGGAATGCTGGAGCTCTGACAGAGTGACTATCGGGTTCTTGGTCACGTCCCAGACTAAAGCCCTTCTCCCCTGATCGCTCAGTTTATACAGGCAGCCAACTCTAGGAAGAGTCCTGGTGGAGCCGAACTTCCATTTATGGATGATGGTCACTGTGCTCATTGGGACCTTCAAAGCAGCAGAAATGTTTCTGTACCCTTCCCCAGATTTGTGCCTCGAGGCAGTCCTGTCTCGGAGGTCTACAGACAATTCCCTTAACTTCATGCTTGGTTTGTGCTCTGATATGCACTGTCAACTGTGGGACCTTTTATGTAGACAGGTGTGAGTCTTTCCAAGTCATGTCTAATCAACTGAATTTACCCCAGATGGACACCAGGTAAGCTGAGAAACATCTCAAGGATGATCAGTGGAAATGGGCTGAACCTGAGCTCAATTATTTTCTGAGGTGTGTGTTTTTAATAAATTTGCAAAAATATCAAACTTTTTTCACATAGTCATTATGGGGTATTGTGTGTAGAATTGTTGTGGAAAAAGTGAACTACTCGAACTACTTTTCGGATGCACTGTATGTCCAATCAAGTCGCTTAGGGACACTCTGAGACATACTACTTGCATTGTGAGAAGTAATGTCACCCATGTGGCACTCTTCTTTGGGCATGATCAGGATCCTGGTCATTGGAAAAGGCCAAGTAGACCAATGATAAGGAAGCAAAGAAAAAAAAAAAAAGTGTGTGTAGGGTGGTTGTGTGTTGGGGGGGGGGGAGCACAATATTTTGATAGTAAAGATGGTCAAATGCTGCCCCACAATGTATAGCAATCAGATTCACTATTCTGTGATGGTCACAGATGATCTACATAAACTGTAATTCACTGGCTGGTAGCAGGTTTGCCCTGTTGACTATTAGCTGGCTCCCAGGGTGTGTTTTAGTTTGTGCAGGCAGGGTTTGTTTGCTCTGGGTGGTGTTCTGTCCTCATGCCCCTTTTGTTGTGACCTCACTGAGTGCACACAACGTTTGTTATTCTGCAAACCGCTTCCTGATATACCTCATGTCCAGGATGTCAGACTGATTAATTTACCCTAGGAAGTTGGTGCAGATGGTGTTGAATTGCATACAAAACTAACTGGGAAAAAAATTGTTTTTACAATGCCTCTACTTAATGTTTTCCTTCTTGCCTTTTTCATGACAGATTCCTTGGTTCAACCAAAATCTCTTTGAGAGACCTTGCCACAGGTCAAGTGAGATCACTGCCATCCAAAAATGTGGCTTTGGTCAATGAAAATGGACAGAATATTGGGGTAAGTTCTGTCTTGTAGAATAATATAAACATGAACTATTAATTTAAAATTGATCAGTCTTAAGATAACAAAATGATAGCCCAGCCAATTTTTTCCTTCTAGGCTACAATCAGCCTCGTTATTGGCTATGATCCTCCAGCCAACGCTACACCAAACCCGAATGACCCTCAGGCAGTGGATGGCGGTATGTTTTGTTTGTAAATGGAGTGACGTGATCAGTTACTATGACGTGCTTACATCTTGCCCTTATTCCACAGTGATGTACTTTATACTAGTGGTTGACCAATATGGGTTTTTCAGTGACTGATGCATATTTTTACAAAACAGGGTGACTGATGGTTAATACATAATGCCAATAGGTGCCCCCCATGTGATCAGTTAAACAATTTCATAATAAATGTGACACAAAGTAGGTGTAGTTGAATGAAAATTTTACATTGTTACTGCCTGCATTGTCTCTTTCCACATTTTACAGTTTTCTGTCAAGTAATGTTACCTCCAGCATTGTCATGTTTCAAAACTCCCATTCCCACTGTTTTAAGGCACCCATCTACATGTAAATTGACATGAGGATGTGTCCTAGAAGCCACATTGCCAGTTGTGACTACAGATGTCAGTTTTATCATTATCCCCTGCTGGCCAAAGACCTGAAAAAGCATTATGTTGTTGCATTTGTCTTTGTCCCTCCTTCTAAAAAAGTGTGTAAGCATTCTGAAATCAACTCCTGTCACACCTTTCAGAGGAACTTCATGAAACTTGGTACAAATCCTTGTTATAGGTTGGTAATGTGCATATTTTAATATCATTAAATGGACTGCATTTATATAACGCTTTTCCATCTGCATCAGACGCTCAAAGTGCTTTATAGTAATGCCTCATATTCACCCCGATGTCAGGCTGCTGCCATACAAGGCGCTCACTACACACCGGGAGCAATAGGGGATTAAAGACCTTGCCCAAGGGCCCTTAGTGATTTTCCAGTCAGGCTGGGATTTGAACCGAGGATCTTCTGGTCTCAAGCCCAACACCTATACCATCACCTCCCCCATTTGAAATCAACTGAAAAATTGAAATCAATTCCTCTCACACTTTTAGGAGGAATTTCTTGAAACTTGGTACAAATCCTTGTTATAGGTTTGATAATATGCATATTGCACACAATTGACACGTTATGGCCCTTGATTTACAAACTTAAACACACCCAGTTTCATGAGTTGGTGCCTATGTTCTGAAATGAACTCCTCACGTATTTAGCATGAATTTTGTGACAATTGCCCCAAGTCCTTGAAATGTTATCACAATGTAGCAGGTGCTTGTACCAAAGCTGCATTTGCCAGCTCTGAGGATCTTCTCCTCTCAGAGCTCTCCTGTTAAAACAGGCCTTATTATCTCAAAATAAATTTAATTGGCCACCAAATAAATTGGTCTACCACTAGTTTTTAACCCTCATTGAACATGGAGGACAATTCAACGTTGATAAATTTGGCTTTTGCGTTGCTCAGGTGGTGAAGAGGTTGAGATGCTGCCAGATGGGGGCCAAGGTGGACCTGCAGGGGGCACCTCATCACCGGGTCAGTCTGCTAACCTCCGTCAACAGATGTTCAGGAAGGCACAGAGACACCCGCTACCTAACAAACCTCAGGACTTCCAGGTCCGTGAATGTGTGCGTGCTCATGCATGTGTGTTCAAGGAGAATGAGGCTAATTTCTAAATGAGGATTTCCTGTCATGTAGCAAGGCGCTAAGGGTTACGATGACTAGTTTTTAATCATCGTAAACCTTAGCGTTCTGAATCTGCCTGCAACTAGAGAAGTGTAAAGTCAGATGAACAGAAGTAGGTTTATGTTCAGAGAAGAAATTTGCTTCAGTCTGATGCAGAACAATGACAGTTATGTTTTATCATAATTGAATATTTGAAATAAGGCACAAGATGGTGATTAGGAAAGTAACATGACTGTATTTAAGTAAGGTACAATGCACACTGGAGATGCTTACCCACTTCTGATTGTTTATTTGTAGAGGCCCGGTCACATGGTGATTGCTGAACGAAGGAAAAAAGTCACAAATCGTCGAGAAAAGTGGAAGAATGAGCCGGCGCTTCTCCCATCACCGTAAAGCCTGCGAGTGTAGAGCGCATAAGACGGAAACTAATAAAAGAAAAATGAAGCAAAGGGCAACCTTGACGCTTTGCAACTGTGAGAGCTAGTTGTCTTGACAACAGGTTTGCCAACGTGTGTGTGCACATGCACGTTGCAGCCAGAGACAGCTGCAACATGCGTAAATAGTTAGACGTTCAAATGTTCTTGCCGCTATTGTTTGTATGAAAATGTTGCTTTTCGTTCCACACATGGATGAGTCACGTTCAGCTCGTCGGATCTTTATTGACCCGTTCAGATATTGTCAATGTTCGTGCAAGACGTCGGACTTGGGAGGTTGGACGACAATCAAACGGAACGCTGACGGTATGGGAACTATGCAAATGATGAGGAACCGTCAAGGCAGAAAGCAAAATGGAATATGGACGAATTGAGGTTGTCTTCAGGATTTTGAAAATTCTGTCGAATCACCAACTACAGACACAAAGCTGGACGACGGTTAAACGATGTCAACGCAAGTCCAGATTTCTTGTTTTGTTTTGGCTTTGGCTTTCGGTGTCCTTCTTTAGTGCCATGTGACCAGGTCTTAGAAATCACTTTTTTTTATTTATTTAAATACTTTAAAAACCACACACTTCGTCGCTAATTTGTGTTAACTGCATTTGATGTATGTTCACGAAACACTTTCAGATTCGTGTCCGAATCATTGAAGCTCGTCAGTTGCCTGGTAACAACATCAAACCAGTGGTTAAAGTGAACGTGTGCGCAGAAACGCACAGGACGAGGATCAAGAGTGGCAACAACCCGTTCTTTGACGAGGTACTCTCACGTTACACAGATCGGATTCTTATTTGGTGCTCAGAACTGTAAATCTACCAGCTTAGTTTGTGCTTGAACTCCTTCGTCTTACTACTTAATATATAACCGTGTATGTATGTGTGTGTATATATATTTGCAGATTTTCTTCTACAATGTCCACATGCTGCCTTCTGACCTGTTTGACCAGAGCGTCAGCATTCGTGTGAGTGCAGAACGTGTTATTCAGGGTCACGTGATCTCAGTAAGTCTTTACAGACTTTTTCTTTTCTTTTCTATTCTAATCAGGTCTATGACTCATTTTCACTGAGGGCTGACTCTCTAATGGGAGAATTTAAGGTACCTTAATTTTCTAAATGGCTGCACAAAAATGTTGTGTGTTATGGTGTCGGTCTGATTTCTTTGTCTCCCACAGCTGGATATTGGTTACATTTATGATGAGCCAGGTAAGTTGATCACAAACCACAAAACAGGTTTGCATGCGTCTTGTGTGTGTGTAATTTACATTTAACAGGAAGCCCCATGTACATGGGTAGAAATGTAAAATGATTTTGTTTGCACAAGAAGTGCATTGTAATGCAGCGTATGGACCAGAGTATAACGCTGCATTCTGTTGTATGTTTTAACTCTTTGCAAAAATATGTTATATGTCACTGTTTTTATGTGCTGCTCTAATTTAATTGCCCCTTGTGGATTAATAGTTATTTGAAGTTGAGGAACTTGGGGTGAGGGGGGGGCAGCTATACAAGTCAGAAACAGGCAAAATCTGTGTCCACCAACATAAGCGATATGATAGAGCAATTTGGGTAAGCGGTGAGCAAAATTGTATGTAGTGTTTGGCCGGTTTATGCAATAAATATATGTGATGGGTACTGACATCACAAACTCATGATAGTCACCTTCCCAAGATGGCAGCCATCCATGTTTTCCTGAGCGTAGCATGCACGGGAACCCATGTTCCGACGTCGGAAATCCTGACTCAGAATTACCGACTTTTGATGTGCAATGGAATGCAGCATGAGACTACCCCCCCCCCCCCCTTTTTTCTTTCTTTAAAAAAAAAAAAAAAAGTCGTTCTGGGCAATACAGTAATTTAAAATGTGGATCTTTTTGTCGATGTGGAATTACACAAATCAATTCAGAGAAGCTTTTTCTATGCGAACTTGGCTGTCGTATATGTGGGTGAATTTTCTGTCAGTCCATATATGGACATTTGATCTGATGCAATTGCTCAACTCACTTTACAATGATGCCTCACATTCATCTGTTCAAATGACACACAAACACCATGTAAGGTGCTCAACTACACACTGGGTAGTAGGGATGTGAATCGTACAACAACTCATGATTCAATTCTAATTCTTGAGATGACGGTTCGATTCAAAGGGCTCTGAGAAATAGTTATATTAAAAAATGTTTAAGAAAATGCAGCTTTACAAGTTTAATCAAGTGATTCTAGATGTAAATTTACTTCTGCTTTGCTCGTTCAGAGTTGGCTGGCATTTTAGCGAAGCGCTGGTAAGTATTCAGCAGAGACCGCTGCTCCGCCTCTTTAGCTCCGGGTGTTAGCGTAGCATGTGGGCTTGCGGATTTGAAGTGTTTCTGAAGTACTTGACTTTCATTTTGCAGATTTTGCACACTGCATAAGTCACATTAAGCTCCTTCTTACGCAGAAAATAATAAAATCCAAAATGCGCCCAAACATTTCCCTTCAGCAAAGATGGTGCTGGCTGAATTAGCTCTTCGTCCGCCATGCTAAGCTGCAGCTCACGAATGTTTGAAGCACACCAGACCCTCCCCTCGTGGGGATGCTGTAGTACGGAAGCCGTTGCCTGACAAACGGTACACGCAAGGAAATGATTAAAAAATGCTTTTTAAAAATCGATTCTTGGACATTTTGCATCGATTCAGAATCGTAATAAATAAGAATCGCGATTCGGATGTGAATCCCCCCCGGCACCCTTACTGGGTATGGTGTTTATTTATTTTACTCCTATTCGTGATGCATTTCTTTGACACATGCGACACAGTACAGAAACTACAGTTTGTTTTTTCTACTAGTTTGTAGTGGACCACTGTTGGTCAGTGGTGCTAATGGTAGTAGCTGCATCAACAAATTGCAATATTTATGCACAGTATTATTTAATACATCCCCCCAATATTCAAATGCAAACCCAATTTTTGACATTATTTCTTCAGCCTAAATGGTTGCAAATTGCATTTCTGATGTCTACACCATGACATGTTGTATGTTGCAGCTCACTGCGTCTTGAGGAAGTGGCTCCTGTTGAATGACCCAGATGACTCCACCTCTGCGGCCAAAGGCTACCTCAAAGTCAGCCTGTTTGTAGTTGGGACCGGGGACGAGCCTCCGGTATGACAGACTGTTGACCTTCTATGTCTCTGCTTCATCTTTACTCATGGAAGCATGTTTGTTGGGTTCATCTCTTTACTCTGGATCTTAGAAAAAAATCATTTCTCTCTCGTAGGTGGAGAAGAGGGAGCCTAATGACGACCAGGACGACATAGAAAGCAACCTGCTGCTGCCGGCGGGTGTGACTCTGAGATGGGCCACACTGTCCTTGAAGGTGTTCAGAGCAGAGGACATCCCACAGAGTAAGATGAGCTGGAGATCCATAATAATCATCAGGGATGCGCTAATTTTTCAGGCACGCTTTGTGTGCTGCCATTGTTTAAATTCAATTTCACGAGGTAATGGTACCTGTGGACATGAAGATGGTAAGAGCTATGACAGTCTGACATTTGACCTCAATGATTTTGGAATTTTTTGCAATTTTGGTTTCTACCAAAGTGTGTGCTACATTTGGTCCAAATTGGGTTGAAAAAATGTTTTTAACTTGACCATTGCCATTTTGGAGCTGAGCTCCATTGACCTCTCAAATTTGGTAGAAATCTGCAAAAGAACCTTGAACAGCATGCAGACATGACCTTGACCTCAGTGATTGACCATTGTCAAATTTGACCTTATTAGACAGTTCCCGACCCCACCTCCAAAAGTGTGCCAAGTTTCATGCAAATCCAAGTGGAAAAAATGGAATTTACACCTTGGACCCCAGTGGCTTTTGCCAAAATGCACAAAATTAAGGGAAATTCTGGGGTCAACATGCATGTAACGAGTTTGGTGGAAAGTGCTCCAAACAGCCGCTACATATCACACTTGTGACGCAATTTTGGACCTAAACAAAGCTCCTCCTGTTAGGCGTCACCACAGCAGAGGATTTCTCTGCATCTCACCCTGTGCCCTGCATCTTTTTGTCTTATCAACCACCTACAGTAGTGTTCAGAATAATAGTAGTGCTATGTGACTAAAAAGATTAATCCAGGTTTTGAGTATATTTCTTATTGTTACATGGGAAACAAGGTACCAGTAGATTCTCACAAATCCAACAAGGCCAAGCATTCATGATATGCACACTCTTAAGGCTATGAAATTGGGCTATTAGTAAAAAAAGTAGAAAAGGGGGTGTTCACAATAATAGTAGCATCTGCTGTTGATGCTACAAACTCAAAACTATACTATAGCTTTTTTAGCAATCCTGTGAATCACTAAACTAGTATTTAGTTGTATAACCAGTTTTTCATGATTTCTCCACATCTGCGAGGCATTAATTTTGTTGGTTTGGAATCAAGATTTTGCCGTTGACTAGTGTGCTTGGGGTCATTGTCTTGTTGAAACACCCATTTCAAGGGCATGTCCTCTTCAGCATAAGGCAACATGACCTCTTCAAGTATTTTGACATATCCAAACTGATCCATGATACCTGGTATGCGATATATAGGCCCAACACCATAGTAGGAGAAACATGCCCATATCATGATGCTTGCACCACCATGCTTCACTGTCTTCACTGTGAACTGTGGCTTAAATTCAGAGTTTTGGGGTCGTCTCACAAACTGTCTGCGGCCCTTGGACCCAAAAAGAACAATGTTACTCATCAGTCCACAAAATATTCCTCCATTTCTCTTTAGGCCAGTTGTGTTCTTTGGCAAATTGTAACCTCTTCTGCACGTCTTTTATTTAACAGAGGGACTTTGCGGGGGATTCTTGCACATAAATTAGCTTCACACAGGCGTCTTCTAACTGTCACAGCACTTACAGTTAACTCCAGACTGTCTTTGCTCATCCTGGAGCTGATCAATGGGTGAGCCTTTGCCATTCTGGTTATTCTTCTATCCATTTTGATGGTTGTTTCCCATTTTCTTCCATGCGTCTGTTTTTTTTTTTTTTTGTCCATTTTAAAGCATTGGACATCATTGTAGATGAACATCCTATAATTTTTTGTATCTGCGTATAAGTTTTCCCCTCTCCAATCAACTTTTTAATCAAACTACGCTGTTCTTCTGAACAATGTCTTGAACGTCCCATTTTCCTCAGGCTTTCAAAGAGAAAAGCATGTTCAACAGGTGCTGGCTTCATCCTTAAATAGGGGACTCATGATTCACACCTGTTTGTTCCACAAAATTGACGAACTCACTGATTGAATGCCACACTACTATTATTGTGAACACCCCCTTTTCTACTTTTTTTTTTTTTTTTACTAATAGCCCAATTTCATAGCCTTAAGAGTGTGCATATCATGAATGCTTGGTCTTGTTGGATTTGTGACAATCTACTGGTACCTTGTTTCCCATGTAACAATAAGAAATATTCTCAAAACCTGGATTAATCTTTTTAGTCACATAGCACTACTATTATTCTGAACACTACTGTACATGTCCTCTGTCACCACATCCATGAACCTTCTCGTTGACCTCCCACTTCTCCTAAGACTTGTCCACATCCCTCCTCTGCATGTGTGCAGTGGTCTCAATCTCAATCTTGCTTCTCTCAGTTTATCTCCAAACTGTCCTACCACCACTGTCCCTCTGATATGTGCAATCATTCCTAATCCTGTCATCCATTACTTGATAAGTAATCGCATCATCAGCAATTACCGTAGGTCAGTGCTTTTACTAGATTGGGAGGTCCTGCGACTTTTTCTCCGGTGGGACTTGATTATTCAAATTTTCATTATTGATATAGGGCTTTCCCAGGAATCGACACACCAAACAAAGTCCAATAATCAAATGACCCCACAACAACACATAAAAATCCCAAATCAAAGAGCTGAAGAAGAAAATAGGGACTTATATTTTGGTGTTTCTAACGCTGTCTATCTGTATCAAATAATATTCAATACGTTGTCCCCCCCTGCTTTAGTTTGTCCAGCATGCTTATGTGTGACATTTAAATCCGTTTGGCACACCCCATAAACTGAGGGCTTCCTTCAAAAATCCGCCTTGCAGTTCTCCATCCTTGTCCAGCTAATGTTTTTTTCTTTTGACCAAACTGGAATTCAAGTCCCGATGTTAAGGCCTGGTCACACGGCACTTAGCGAAGGGTAAAAAAGCCTAAACAAAACAAGAAATCTGGACTTTCCTTGGCATCATTTAACCTTCATGCAGCTTCGTTCCTGCCACTACCGCTTCTTCAGGATTTTTAAACTGGTGAAAAATTTGAACGAATGCCGCCGAAAACCTCAATTTGTCCGTATTTCTTTTTGCTGTTGTTCTTGACTTTCTTATTGTTTGCTTAGTTTTTGTAACGTTAGCGTTTAGTTCAACCAGCTGAATGTTTTCATACAGTGCACAAGCTGGTTTGTGAGCGCCACTGCTGCTTCCATGTATCGCCTGAAATTACATGGCAAACTCAGCCTGTTTGCTTGAATTTTTTTTTTTTTATCTCTGTGGGGGGTCAGCTTCACTGGGCTCAGGCACCTTATGTGGGCCAGAATTAACCTTTTTGTGTGGATACGATGAATTATTTTACGAAAAATAAAATTAAAACAATGCTGCTACCACAAGCAACTGCTGAACTTGAAACAACAAAAAAGTAATGTAATTTCTGAGGGTACTTGAATGCAGCAGCGAATGCCTCCTGTGTGCGCTTATTTTTTTAATTAAATATAACAATATGAGTGTAGGAATGACAATCCAGCCCTTATGTCCATTTGGCAACAGGTACATAAATTCAGATGATTATATTAGAGCTGTTCTGGAAGGCAGAATTTACGTTGTGGATCAGCTGCAACTGGTGGAACGTGGGGAGTCGATGCGCGGCGTTCACACGGACTGATCTCCGTAGAACTCCATAATTAACTAAAGTTAATTATGGAGTTCCACAAGGTTCTGTGCTAGGACCAATTTTATTCACTTTATACATGCTTCCCTTAGGCAGTATTATTAGACGGTATTGCTTAAATTTTCATTGTTACGCAGATGATACCCAGCTTTATCTATCCATGAAGCCAGAGGACATACACCAATTAGCTAAACTGCAGGATTGTCTTACAGACATAAAGACATGGATGACCTCTAATTTCCTGCTTTTAAACTCAGATAAAACTGAAGTTATTGTACTTGGCCCCACAAATCTTAGAAACATGGTGTCTAACCAGATCCTTACTCTGGATGCCATTACCCTGACCTCTAGTAATACTGTGAGAAATCTTGGAGTCATTTTTGATCAGAATATGTCATTCAAAGCGCATATTAAACAAATATGTAGGACTGCTTTTTTGCATTTACGCAATATCTCTAAAATCAGAAAGGTCTTGTCTCAGAGTGATGCTGAAAAACTAATTCATGCATTTATTTCCTCTAGGCTGGACTATTGTAATTCATTATTATCAGGTTGTCCTAAAAGTTCCCTAAAAAGCCTTCAGTTAATTCAAAATGCTGCAGCTAGAGTACTGACGGGGACTAGAAGGAGAGAGCATATCTCACCCATATTGGCCTCTCTTCATTGGCTTCCTGTTAATTCTAGAATAGAATTTAAAATTCTTCTTCTTACTTATAAGGTTTTGAATAATCAGGTCCCATCTTATCTTAGGGACCTCTTAGTACCATATCACCCCAATAGAGCGCTTCGCTCTCAGACTGCAGGCTTACTTGTAGTTCCTAGGGTTTGTAAGAGTAGAATGGGAGGCAGAGCCTTCAGCTTTCAGGCTCCTCTCCTGTGGAACCAGCTCCCAATTCAAATCAGGGAGACAGACACCCTCTCTACTTTTAAGATTAGGCTTAAAACTTTCCTTTTTGCTAAAGCTTATAGTTAGGGCTGGATCAGGTGACCCTGAACCATCCCTTAGTTATGCTGCTATAGACGTAGACTGCGGGGGGTTCCCATGATGCACTGTTTCTTTCTCTTTTTGCTCTGTATGCACCACTCTGCATTTAATCATTAGTGATCGATCTCTGCTCCCCTCCACAGCATGTCTTTTTCCTGGTTCTCTCCCTCAGCCCCAACCAGTCCCAGCAGAAGACTGCCCCTCCCTGAGCCTGGTTCTGCTGGAGGTTTCTTCCTGTTAAAAGGGAGTTTTTCCTTCCCACTGTAGCCAAGTGCTTGCTCACAGGGGGTCGTTTTGACCGTTGGGGTTTTACATAATTATTGTATGGCCTTGCCTTACAATATAAAGCGCCTTGGGGCAACTGTTTGTTGTGATTTGGCGCTATATAAAAAAATTGATTGATTGATCGATCTATTTACTGCTCTGATATATTCAGTCATCTTTACACTTATATTTATTCCCCTTTTGACAGTTTTCTGTTATAAATCAATATATATGGCTTAGTAATGTGATACTGTAGCCACCACGGCACACCAGTGTGTTTTTTTTTTTTTTTTTTAATTGGAGCAAGACGAAGCGCGCAGCATGTCGTCAGTCTGAACCAGACAGTGCAGATTCTGATGATGGAGATGATCCCTCTGTTGTTCTTGGCGAGCAACCAGAGCAGGTGGATCCACTGACATGCGCACAGATCTCCACAGTGGGTTGGATCACGCGCTTCTGTTTGCAGCTTCTCCAGGACTCGGGTGCAACAGAGCTCTGTCCCAGTGCTGAGTCCTAGGATGCAGACACACACTGCCCCAGCAGTCGTTCCAGGTGCGTTTCGTTTAAAGTGTTGAGATTGTTAGTTTTTGTTCCTTTTGTGCTCATGATTCGCAGGCTATTTGGTGACTGGAAAAGTCAAAACCTCATTCATCCATCTTTTCTCAACGATTTGTGGCTTTTACTTTTTTCCTTCATTCAGGAATTGTATGCCGCGTGACTGGGCCTTTAATAACAGCACATGATGCTACATAAGGTTCTTGTCTGTTGTTACTCCCCCTCCCCTGTGTTAAACAGTGAGTTCCCCTCATACAAGAAAGTGCAACTTGTATTTCAGAAAATATGGTAGTCTTTGAGATCAGGGTGAGAAAAAGCATCATTGTTGCTTCTTCTGTAAAGTTCATTGCTGTTCTCTGCTGGGGGTTGATCAATCACATTGACTTCTTCCATTGACTTCTCATTGTAGTGGATGATGCATTTATCCAGTCAATAAAAGAAGTGTTTGGAGGAGACGAAAACAAGAAGAACCTGGTGGATCCTTTCTTAGAAGCTCGCTTTGCTGGCAAAAAGGTTCTTGCTGATTTCTTCAGCGGTATTTGATCGACTCTATCTTCTAACAGAAGCCAAACTGACGAGTGGTTTTGTTGTTTCTACAGCTTTGCACTCAGTTCATTGAGAAGAACGCCAACCCGGAGTGGAACCAAGTGCTGAACCTTCAATTCAAAGTAAGATCTGCAAAAGCTGTAAATCAATAATGGCACTAAAACAGCGTGAACATAAACAATGACTTGTCTCATGTTGTTTCTGTTGTAGTTCCCATCCATGTGTGAGTGTGTCAAGCTGACAGTTTTTGATTGGTAAGTTAAAGGAGCTCATTTATACTCTTGAGTTTGTGTCAGACTAGAAGAATGTGGAGAGCTCGTGTTGTGTAGCTCTGTTATTTGGACTTGAAGGTGTACCGCAGTATTTTGGCGGTGTGGTCAAATTAAACTGCTGCTGTTTTCTTGCGCCAAGTAAGAATCCTGCAGCAGGCTATGATTCATGCAGCCGTACCAGCCGCTTCCTTCCCCCTCCATTATGTGTGCTGGGATCCTGTTGGCACCATTTGATTCTGAGCTAAATATGTTCGGAGAGTCTGAGCAGTCGGATAATCAAAGGTGAAGGGAAATGAAGACAACACAAATGTTGGGAAACAGCTGTATCCTTCAGAAAATAATGCTTGGCTGAGACTCAAATGCATTAAATCTACAACACATAGCAAAGTGTTTTTGTTTGTTTGGTTTATTTTTTTTCTTCTCCACAACCCAATCGGCGAGTGCTTTCTCTGCTCCCATATTGGAAATTTGCATGATATCTGTTGATCATATGACTGCGATGTGGTACTGTCTCTGTGGAAGCCAGTTTCTGGCACATTAAAAGAAACATTTTCATACATGTCAACCCCTTTGAGGGTCCACCTGTATAACCAAGTGATAAAATCAACACAAAATCCTTATAACCTCCAAATCGCACCAAAATCAGTTTTATTATAGTACACACAACCGCATGGTGGTATCACATAACTGGGGTTTTGTCCATATATTAAAAACTAACACCAGGGATCTCCATGGGCTCTTTTATGGTGGAAGTCCTCCACAGTTAATTTCTCTTGCTCCACAGTAAAATCGTTTGGTATTTTGTACAAACTCGATATATTTCCCTTGAATATAGTGTCACACAGCTGTTCTACTTTTACAGAAACCAGAACTCACAGAGTAACAGTTCACTGCTCCTAACAATCTTTGGCCCTACCATCTGAGATTGCTCTGCCCTACGATTGGATATTGGAAAACCATGTGACGGTGAACCAATTCCGATTGGACGCTCACATTGTGCACGTCATCACACAGCTTCTATGAGGAGTACAAAGATGGTGGATGGCTGGCCGAAAGGCTGCAGAGTTAAGAAAAACAGTTAAATTTACAACAGAAAACCCTGAATATCTGTAAGACTTTATTTGTACTTCCGTATGATTCTGAAACTCACAAAAATCCGTATAATTTATGGACAATCCGTATAGGTTGACATGTATGCGTTTTTCCCTACATCATTAAGTTTGTCACAATGCGTCACTCACAGATGTTGAGTAGCAGTAATGGGCACAGTTCCGCTAATTAGCGAAGCTAACATTTTCGTTTGTGGATTAGCTTTTCAGCTAACTTTGAAAACCATCAGCAGACCAATTAGCTTTTGCAAAATTTAGTTTTGCTAACTTTCAGTCCGCTAACTTTTTTTTTTTAGCTGTTAAAGTGAGTAAATTTAATGGTCAAAAACATTTGTAAACCCTAAAATCATACATATTCGTGTTTATAAACAGCTAACACTTCTGGTTCATGTCAAAGCGCACAAGCGCTGCTGTTGTTGAAACACAGAGCTGAAAGAAGTTACTGTGGACAAAAACAGTATGTAAGCAGCTCAAAAATCAGTATTTTTATTTAAGGTTTTATAAATATATAATATAGAGATAAACTTTGCCTTATAATACTGCTTTTGATAAAGATGATGACCGTGTTTGGATTTTATTTATTTATTTTTTGTACGTTCATTTTGTTTGTGATAATCTTTGAATTTACCCAGCAGCCCCTGCGGTCTGTAACCTCAAAACTGCCTTATCGGTAGCCGACAGTGTACAGCGTTAATACTAAAGCTTAGTGGTAACTAATAGTTTTGCTAAAGGTTTTAGTGGTTTAGCGTTATTAAAGTTAACTTTTCAGTTTGCGGTTTAATGGTTATTGAAGCTAACTTTTCGGTTAGCTATGCCCACCACTGCTGAGTCTTAATTCAGTTTTGCAGAAATGTGAGATGCTACTTATTGGTAGCAGGCAGTGTACAACGTCAATACGAAAGGTTAGTGGTAACTTACGCTAAATGTTTTAGTGGTTTAGCATTATAAAAGTTAACTTTTCAGTTAGCGGTTTGTTATCGAAGCTAACTTTTCGGTTAGCTATGCCCACTGAGTCGTAATTCAGAGTTTTGCAGAAATGTGAGATGCTACTTTCCAACTCTCCCTCCTAAACGCACGGTGGGTTAACTATGTCAGGTGGGCGCAGCCATTGAAGAGTGAGGAAAATCCAAACTTGATGAATCAACTGTGGTTACAGCAGGTACATGTAGAAAACATGTAGGGCAGGTGATCTTATTGGCTCCTCCTGATCTATAGCCATGGAAAAGGGCATCTCCTCCTTATACATGTGCATAATGTTATGTTGTTGAAGGGATCGTGTGACTGGGAATGATGCTATTGGCACCACGTACCTGAACCTGACCAAGATTGCCTCATCTGGTGGAGAAATAGAAGGTACGGCTGTTGTAATTGTATTTTGAAAAGGGGAGGAAATTAAGGTGGGAAATGATATTAATTTAAACTAGAAATATAACCCTAGGATAGTGTTGGAGATGACTGTTTTTGAGTTCTCGAAATATGAGTGTGTGGAGAAACGTATTATTACAGTTGACAGCCATTGTGCGTGTTTGCATTGACTTCTCTAAATGTTACTTGAATTGTCCTTTTTCTCCTGGAATAGAGAAACATACGGGAAATGGGGAAATGCCGTCGTATGAAGGTTCATCTGTGCTCTTCTTTTTTTTTTTTTTTTTTTTTTTCACTCTATGTAGCATGTGCATGAGAGTTCAGCATGTCATGCACGCTAACCAGCTAAATAAGTCTGACTGTGTGTGCACGCACTGCCCATGAAACTGTGCTGTAGTCCGTCTTTAAGATTCACGTTTTTTTTTCATCTTGTTGTTGCCTCTTGCTTATCTTTGACCAGCATTAATTTCCCATCACCCCCTCCCCCCACCTCAAGCTACATCACTGCTGCACAAACAGCTACTAATATTACAGTTCTCCTCAGTTTACGTCATGAACCAAAGAGGGGTAATACCTGTTTTAATTTACCTCCAGCGAACACAGGAGAGTCCGAGGTAGGTTTCCTGCCAGTGTTTGGACCCTGCTATATAAACCTGTATGGGAGCCCGAGAGAGTTCACTGGACTACCAGATCCCTATGAGGAGCTCAACTATGGCAAGGTATTGACTTAGATCTTTTTTGCTACAACTCAAATGATCTTCGAGCATGTCCAATGCTTGGTTTACTTCTGTTTGTCAGGGTGAAGGTGTGGCATACAGGGGCAGGGTGATGGTTGAACTGTCCACTAAACTGGAGGGAAAGATGGATAAAGCGGTGCACAGCATCTCCAATGATGACATCCTGGTGGTACAGGTAACTGTTGAGTTGCTTATTACATTTTGAACCAAACATGGTGAAGGAACAGTCAAAGATGGTTTGATTTTTGGAAATCAAGATCACAGGCCAATGTCAAAATGTTGGCCCAGTCTTTGTATACAGGGGTATTTAGAATGGCTATTTTTTTTATTAAATTATGCCTGATAACAAAGCTTCAGAGCTTTTCTTTGAAAGCAGTGGCTTGGATTGACAGAGGAGACGACACACTTCACCCCAAAATTCTTTTTCAGTCTGTATTTTGGAGCTTGGTGTCATGATGCTGTGGCTTGTGCCACAGCTGCTGGTTTACTGCTGCTGGGATCATAGACATGCCTGGACACGCAGATGTATGTCTCGTATTGGGAAAAACTCAGACACTATTTTCAGGAGCTAATGGACTTCAGAATGAGTGTGTTATTTTAAAATGAACAGATGTGGCATATTTTCACTTTTTGCATTTTAAGAGTTGACATTAATGTAGTTATTCTATTCAGATTAACTTGATTTATAAATCCAAACCATAAGTCAAACCTGCTTTCCTTTTAAGATGTCTGCCTCATGGCTGGACCACTGTATGCGGTCAAGTGTAATGACTTTTTTTTTTTTTTTGGGGTGGCAGCATGGTGGCCAGACCCCTTCTGCTGGGGTAGAGTTGAGCTCAGTTCCTCTCAGCTGCCTCACTGCTGCAAAATACATATCAGACAGGAGCCAATAGGGATTATAAATTATTTTCACTGATGCTATGTAAAAACAAACAACAAAAAACATTAGCAGTCTAAAAATTATTGGAAGTAAATTTATCAGAAGCTAATTGGTCCACTGATGGTTTTTGAAGTTAGCTGAAAAGCTAATCCGGTAACAAAAACTTAGCATTGATAATTAGCAGAATTGGCGGAACTGTGCCCACCACTGACTGGTTGTCTTTCTCCACCCAACTTGGCACAACAAAAATATCAAGAGAATTTAGTCAACACAAACATAACTTTGACATGATTCAAGAGTATTGTTTTGGGGAACATCCAAAACTGCAGCTGTGCATGTTCTTGAACTGGGCTGAGAACCATGTAGGCATTGGACTGTGCACATTCCACCCTGTTGAATTTGAAACCAGAAAGTTCTTACGTTGATGGCATTAGAGGTAGTTTTCAGAGCTCTGGTTGTTGCTTATTAATATCGAGTTCTGTGATCCGTCTTGGTTGCGTCACCAATCATACGGGGTCTTGTGTGAAAAGGTTTACACAAACTAATATTCCACAATGATTGCACAATTATTTTTGGCTCTGGTATAGCAAAGGAAATACTGGTTTGTGTGGGACATGATGAGACAAGATAAGTGTTCAGCAAGTGTGTAAGTGAATCAGATAACTTGGTATGAACCTTCTTTTCCTTATCAAAGTTTTCATGACATTGATTTACAATTTATTCCTCCCTGATGCTTTCCTGACTTCAGAAGTACCAGAGGAGGAGGAAGTACAGTTTGTGTGCCGTGTTTCACAGCGCCTCCATGATACAAGAACCTGGAGAACCAATCCAGTTTGAGGTCAGCATCGGTAATTACGGCAATAAACTGGACGCCACCTGCAAACCGTTGGCTTCTACCACTCAGTACAGCTGTGCTGTGTTTGACGGTGAGGAACAATGATACCGGGTCATCGGAAGTACTCGCGCTAGTTCTGAGACATCTCAGTGCACTTGCTGCCAACATGGTCTGATGCCGCCTTATAAAAGCTCTGATTTTAAAACTATTAGCTGTGGTTTCATCAGCCCAACTTGTTGGATTTGGTGTGATGGTAGTACTTATACCTGCTGTGATGTACATCAGAATATGACCACTTTGAAAGTGGTCACACTGCAGGTTTATGACCATAAAACACACAAATTTAACTTAAATTTTTATGTGCACCTGCATTAAGAGGGAGCGTTGCCTTTGACATTTTACCCATGTGGCACATTTCTCTATGCATGATCCAGCTCATGGGTACCTGGGTTTTGAGGGCCCTCGCAGCTGTAAAAGCCAAGGGAATGCCTGTGCGTCACCTGGCTGCGGAAAATAAGTTACTTGCAAGAGTTGGGGATGGACCGGTTGTCTGAGTGGTGACCATCCAGGACTCGAGGCAGTTCTGTGGTGTCTTGGTTGCATGGAATTGCAGCTCATGCCCATGCTCCCAGACTTGACTTTACTGCCCTCTGCTGGTTGTATGGAAGCCATTGATATTGGGCAGCCCTTAATGGTTGACACTACAAGCAGTGATGTGAATTAAATCTCACTCTTTTATATTAAAGGCCATATTGGAGACAATTAACTTTTTAAACTGTTTTGTATGCATTGTTGCATAAAGTTTATATTTGGTGTGTTTTATTCATGCAAGATGTGCTTCAGAACAATAAATGTTTATAAAATATGAGACTTACGATGGTGTCGCAAACCGTACGGTCCGCCCCTAAAAATCAGTTTGGCTTTTGCATCTGCGCATGCGTCATTTCGGACCACAACATACACGTCTGAGACCGAGTCTCTTCGCCAAAGCAATCAAATAGATTAATGGGATTATTAACCATCAGATGACATAGGTAAAACCTCTTAAATCATTCTAAAGTCAGTTTTAAGGAGAAATTCTGTGACTCTTTGAAATGACGATACACAGTGAACTAATCAGCTAGCAGCTCATTTAGCCGCGGTGCTCTGATCAGTTCCGCCGCCTTTTCTGATGAGATAATGCTGAATTTATGTGGAAATGTTTGTCGTACAAAAGCTTCAGATATCTGTCGCTGAGATTGATGTTGACTGGTGTGCAGTTTGAAGCAGAAATTAGGTTTGTTTTTTGGGGGGGGGGGGGGGGACCATTCAGTCTGCGACAACGGCAGTCAACAATTTTTTATTTCTTTAAACAGCAGGTAAAAAAAAACAAACAACCTAAGGGTATTAATTGAAGTCCACACTTTCACTAAAACCAAAAATATCTGACCTTACATTTATTTGCTGGTTTTTATGCCAGAACATGCATAAATAGCTGAACTGTTTTTGAGGAACAACTGTTAACTAATAAAACTATCCTACTCCTAATGGTAATTTTAAGGTTTGAAAAAAATATTAATCACATTTTGAGCAAAAGCTTTTGGTTTGTATCTCTCCATGCTTTTAAAAACTTCATTTTTCTGCTTTATTTTTGCAGATCCTACTTAAAACACATGTCTCCCGATCTAAGCCGTGTTTGTTTTGTTCACTTTGGAATAATTCTGCCAATAAGCCAGCATGTGGACCACAAAAAAGTCACCTTGACCATTTTAAACACTTTTAAGGCTCAAGCTTGGAGTTTATTCATCACCTTTCTGGTATCAGGCAGGACAACTTAGTGTGTGGTGTCCTTTTTCTAGGTAACCACTATTACTACCTGCCCTGGTCGAACATTAAGCCAGTGGTTGTGGTTACCTCGTTCTGGGAAGACATCAGCCACCGCCTAGACTCTGCCAACATCATCCTCTATATCACTCACCGCCTGGTAAGACTGCATAATCTCCCCCATCCAAAAGTTAAAACAAGAATATTCATTTGAATCAGACTTCATGATCTTTTGCACTTATCTTTATAATGCCAATGTGGAAAAAGTACTTTTGTTGTTGTTGCAGCAATCCAACCTGGAAAGATTTAAAATTGCCATTTTGGCAAAAGCCAATAACGTCCAACTAGACGAGGTGTGGCTGAAACTGCTCGATCAACTCGTTGAAGACCTGGAAAGGTAAGGAGATGATTCAGTTGTGCAAATAAACTGTTTCAGTTTAAACATGCAAGAGTGGCCACCAGGACTCTGTGGTTACCAAAAAGGCTTTACAAGCACTTTAACGAAATGTATTTATCCAAAGCCAAATCGCAACAAAAGTCGCCCAAAGGTGCTGCACATGGGTACAGTTTAACTAAACCACATTGGCAGCAGTGGTATGGAACTTGATAGTCCTTTTTTTTATTGTATCTATATACATAAAGGGCTATGTCTGTCCGGGATAAACTCCCAAACTATAATATGTAGCCCTAAAAACTATATATATTCTGAATCCTCATGACATGGGGAACAAACTGGTACCTTTTTTTTTTTTTTTTTTTTTTTTAAAGTTGAACTGAAAATTACCCCCAAAATAGCCGGCTGTGGGTATGATCAGGCAGATTCAAATTTCCACCCCTGTATATGTGTTGGCCATCTCTGTTTATTTAATCCCTTTTTACAGCACACTCAGCAAAACATGCTGAGGCTGTGGGTGTGACCAGGCAGATTCAAATTTCCAGTCCTGTATATGTGTTGGCCATCTCTGTTTATTTAAGCCCTTTCTTCAGCTACATTATGTTCTCAACTGTTAAGTGCCTGACTGTCCTGTACAACCCAGTTTGTCTGAATACATTCATTTTATGTTTGTAAAAACAGTGAAATACACCACTACCTCAATTTTGATTCATTGATATTTACATTTACTGTTACGTACCTTTTTTGTGTGTAATTTTGTTATAAATTTGATTGCAAAACTCTGCATGAAGGACTTCAAATGTTTTTCTTTTTTTTTCTATCTTTTTCCCCGTCTGCATATATAGTAATGGTAAGTGCCACACTGGCAGTGTGGCACTTACCATTTATGAACATTAATACGCATATATGCAATTTATTCTTGCAAGACAGAAGGTATGTAGTGCATGAGTGAATGTGGTGTGTGTGACCCCATCCACCCTTCCTGATCAGCCTACAACATCCTACTCAAAGCCAACCGACAGCTTCTATCAGGAAGAGCCGACCACCAAAACAACACAGACAGACAAGAACGAGCGACAAGTGTGAAGACAATAACTGACGTGAGACACCGAGGAGACGGGGCCCCAACCATATGACATACCATGACAAACAATCACACATGAACAAACAGTGACAGCAACAGTCTGTTGTCTAATTAGTGAGCATCCATACCCTAATCTAGAACACCGTAGTGTTAATCCTCTTAAGAGCACCCAAAAACCAAATTGTAGTGACGGCCACAGACACGCGACCGTCCACACACAGAGACCAAGATCACAGCTAAATATCCGATCACTACTGTGGCTGGTGTGTTGGGCCAAGATGAGAGTACAGAACCTTACCATATGACATGTACCACTCCAGCACGTCAGAAGCCACATGACCGGCCGCGAGCGACATGGAAGTGGGTCAAGGACACAGGGCCCCGGGGCAGCCAGGAGAAAAGGGGCAGCGGAAGGGTACGGGGGCCAGGAAAAGCAGCCCCCGTAGCCACTGGGCAGCACAGCAAACCAACAGGGGAACGGCCCGACTGCGCCGGAATGCACCCCCCCACAGGGTCACAGGGAAAACCCGAGGGAAGCACACAGGGCGCCGGCATGGGCCCACCAATAGGGGGAGCCCCAGAACCACGCCACCCGGGCCACGCTCCCCGAGGGCGGAAGCGAGCGGTGGCAAGGACGGGAGCAAAGCAGCCACTGCAACCGAATCCAAAGCACAAAGTAGGGACCACCGAGCCACACGAGGGCGGGCCCAGCCCCCAGACAAGAGGCGAGGCCCAACCCCGGGGCCAGGAAGAGCACAACGTGTTTGTCTTTTAACCAAGTATTTCCACGTAGTTTGGTGAGTCCACCTCTTATAGTTCTGCTGGACAAACTTTAGCCCATTAACTATTATATTTATAAGACATCAGCATTACAAAAACAAATTAGAGCTGTGGCCAAGACCAAAAAAGGGCCCTAAAAAGGATACATTCCCCTCCCCATCTTATAACTAAATGAAACCTGTTTTGTTTGATGCATTTATATGCCATCTAATAGAAAATCATGGTTGTATGATTAAGTGTGCACAACATGGTGAATTAACCCCTTCTTTGCGGCTACATCTGAAAATTGTGAAATCAATACAGAAGCCCTATTCTGATTTTTTTTTTTTTTTTTTATATATAAACAAAATGGATATCTAATTCATGATATTTGTAGAAAATACACATCAGCATGATATTTGCAGTCACTTCTGTGGAAAAAAGTATGATCCTATGATAATCTTCACCCTTTGTTCATGTACTGGGGGAGCTACGACCACTGCCTTTGCACCCCCTCCATAACTAAACCAAACCAACTGTTTTAGGTTCCTTTGACCCCAAAACACAATCAGGATGCTCCCAAAAATAAAAACTGGCCTCAAGCCAGTTATCCAAGATGGCCACCAAAATAGGGTTTTTAAAAAACTAAAACACCTTTACACAACATACAAACAACTTAAATATCACAGAGATTCAATGGGAAGACCATTGCAGGTTGCAGCAAACTCATTTGTGCCTAAACTAAATTCATTCATGGGTTTAAGATTCAAAATGGCTGCCATTAGACCCTTATCATTAAAATACATAGTAGGAACAAACAATAGACTTAATAATGACAGAAATCTTTGGTGTTTAAGTGAAAAAAAAAAATCCTAGGGGGGGTGCAAAGGTAGTGGTCGTAGCTCCCCTAGTACTGTAATTTTGTGCAATTTTTGTTATGCTCAAACTTTTTTAAATTTTATTTCTGTGGTTGCAGAATGGGTAGAATAGTAATGTTTCTGCTTTTGTAGAGATGTAATCTGTACTTCTAGAAAGAAAAGGAGTGATTATTTGCACTTCTGCAGAGTACGACTTGAATTATTGGCCTGTTTTACGACGACATGTCAAAAATGATGCAATCAATACCAGGGCCCAGTAAGAAGACATGGACATTTCTGCCCAGTTGCACAGTCTTTATGTAGAATAGATGTTAGGTCCCTCACTTCTGCTGGGGCTGCTTATATATGATTGGCTATAAACATCCGTTTTCATCCTGGGACCATCCATTTCCCACTGGGTCCTTGGCAGGAGGCTTTGCATGGTGACTCTGGCACCATACAGTAGTTTGGTTCCTTGCTGTCAGGACATGTTACTGAAAGGCATCCTCAGTGGGAGGTAGCGTCATAGATGCTTTCTGTCATCGTGGCAAATCTAATGTGGAAGTGGTTTTTCCTTTTTGACCATAAAGAAGAATAACGAAGGTCTTGGTTGACTGCAGGTACTCCGGTGATGTATGGAATGTCTCTAAACTGGAGAGAATGTTAATGCTCTTAACCAAGGTGGAATAGGCTGTACTCTTGCCAGTATGAAATAAAGCACTTGTGCTGTCACACCCAGTCAATGCATGCATTGCTGGGAGGCGCAAACAAACCCTCTGCCCATCTCTGTAGCCAACAGGTGTACTGGTATGTAGCACTCATTTGTGGTCAGTTTTCCTGTATGTCCTGCATGCATATACACCTCACCAAACAGTTGTCCTGTAGAATGGTAGTGTAAAAGTAATACCAAAACATTGGTATCATCACACCTAACAACAAAATCTTTGTGGCCTTGGGATAGGTCGATGACCTGCAGAATCATCCTTGTGTCAGCCTCCTTGTGAGTATAAAGCAAGTCTTCCATTTGGGAAACACCTGACTCACTGACACACTTCAACACCTCTCCCTCTGAGTCCTCCTGCTGTGATGATATAGCAGTCCTTGGGTAACCGTTCCTGGGCATTTTGCAGCACATACTGTATGATGACGTCAGCAAGAGCAGCTTTGTTGCTACCTCCTTTCAAATAATGGCAGTAGTTAGGCACTAGGCAGTTCCCCGTAATCTTGTGAGTAGACAGCAGTGTTCTCAGTTTGCTCCTCTTCGCTGTCGTTCACCCAGTTTAATGGAGAAGTCGAAGTCATATCTGTTAAACACAAATGATCACCAGTCTTTTCAGGATGATCTCTGCCAAGTCATTGTATGTTTTGAAATAAGTCTCATTTAGAGCTTGTACCATGGACATTCCATCAATGACATATGCAGTATCCCTTGCTGAGGCAATGCTAGAGGGCACCTGGGAATTTTCTCCCAGTATGATTCTAATTTCTTTGCAAGGTCTGACGTAGTTGACTTTCTCATGCTTCAGAGTTCCATCTTGCAGCTGAAAGGGTAAAGTACAGATTACATCTCTACAAAAGCAGAAACATGACTATTCTACCCATTCTGCAACCACAGAAATGAAACAAAAATGTTTGAGCATAATATAACAATTGTGCAAAATTACAGGAACAAAGGGTTAAGATTATCAAAGGATCATACTTTTTCCACAGAAGTGACTGCAAATATCATGCTGTTTATTTTTTATAAATATCATGGATTAGATAGCCATTTTGTTCATATAAGCTCAGAAAATCATAGAATAGGGCTTCTGTATTGATTTCACAATTTTCAGATGTAGCCGCAATGAAAGGGTTAATTCACCATGTTGTGCACATTTAAAAATCATACAACCATGATTTTCTATTAGTAGGCGTATAAATGCATCTAACAAAACTAGTTTCATATAGTTATAAGATGGGGAGGGGTAGACCCCTTTTTTTTCACCCTCTGGCCACAGCTCTAAATGTTGGCCAATTGTTTTGAGTAAAATGATTGGCATTTGGCTTAAGTCTAAAACAGGTTATCCCAGGCAGTGCCAGGTACCCCATTTAGTTTTACATGTTTAAATATGTCAGCATGAGGTAAAATAGGTTATTTGGTGGTTCTAACCTCAATCTATGAGGAACCCAAAATGTCACAGTGGAATGCGCACTAGTTCTTATACTTATTCACAGATGTTGGTGGACGCACTCACTCACTTGCACAATCACTGACTCCATTATTTGTCTGCTCGCCCTGATAACACGGGGAATAATTAAAACCTGCTTTGGCGGTGAGTCAGAATGTACTTAATGGGGAAACATATCAGTTCCTGCTTTTTGAGGTTGTCCACATTGATCTGACTTGGTAGCAAAATTCAGCCTCACTTCATCTTTGCTGTCTTCAGTTTTCCAACACCTGAGCTGGAGGGCCGGTCCAACCTGACGAGCCTGGACATCCAGATCAAGAAGTTACGAGACTGCGCCTTGACCAGCATTATGGAAGCAGCCAGGTGCATGAGACAGGAGGCCAGAGGTTTCAGTGACACTCTGGCTGATATAGAGTCCTGGTTGGACAAACTCAAACTGCTGGCTGAGGAGGTACTGACCAAAACCACTTAACCACTGGGTTACCAGCTCACAATACAAATAGACCATGTACCAAATTAAACGCACCAGTCTCTCCTATTGGAATAATTTCCGTTCTGGTGTTTGTGTACAGCCACAGAACAGCATGCCCGACGTGATCATCTGGATGCTACGTGGCGAGAAAAGGGTCGCCTACAGTCGCATCCCCGCCCACCAAATCCTCTACTCCACATACAGTGATCAGGCTTGTGGACAAAACTGTGGAAAGATGCAGACGGTCTACTTAAAGGTACAAAACCATGAAAACCGACTACAGCATTCATTAGGATTTCATTTAGACAGTGCAGCAGCAACATATTGCTCCTGTGTAACTTTAACCTCCTAGGGCCTGGCATCCACATATGTGGACATGACATTTTTGGTTGTCTAGTCCATAAACTAAGTTTTGTTTCATGAGAACCTCCGGGTCTTAGGAGGTTAATACAGCTGAAAGCTGCCGCACAAATGTTTAAGAAAAATGCTTTGTTCTCAGTATCCTATGGACAAGGACAAGGGCTTGAAGGTGCCAGTACAAGTTCGAGTCAACATGTGGTTGGGCCTGTCTGCACACGAGAAGAAATTCAACTCCTTCTCTGAGGGAACGTTCAGTGTCTTTGCCGAGCTGGTGTGTTACTCACACATAACATGACAAACTAGTTTTTTTGCTGAATACCTCCCACAGTATCTTTCATTAATCAAAGCATTGGCAGTGATTGCAGGGGAAACTGTATCGGACTGGGACTACTTAAAAAAAAAAAAACAAAAAAAAAAAACTACAGAAACTAATAACTTTGTGAGTGCGTTTGTTTATGGAGCATACTCACAAGAAACCAAACTGCTAAACTCTTGTGAGCTACAAGTATAGTTGTGGCCATATGTTTCTTTGTTTGTAAATGTAACCAAAGCTGCAATTGGGCTTTCAAAAACTTTTTATATATATATATATATATATATATATATATATATAATCTGTAGTCTTCTACAAGATGCATTCATTTTGGAGTATGTAACTTTTCACCCACTAAATCTGACATGTTTAAGGTTTTCCTTTCCTTACAGTATGAAAACCAGGCCAAAGTATTTGGGAAGTGGGGCACCACTGGACTCGTGGGCCGTCACAAGTTCTCCGATGTAACGGGCAAACTGAAGCTGAAACAAGAGTACTTCATCCCGCCCAGAGGATGGGAGTGGGAGCACGATTGGTTCATTGATCCAGAAAAGGCGTGAGTATGTTTGGACTTTTTGACATTTTCCAAAACTGAACGAGACAGGAGAACCTTGTGATTAAGTATTTCAGGGTTCAGACAAGTCAAGTTGAGGACAGGAAAGCGGGAGTCTCTAAGGAATTTTTCCTCACTGAACACACAGAGGACGTCGTCTAAATCTGCTCCCAACTGTTGACATTCCTCAGAGACAGTTGACCTTGATTTAACAACTTGGCAGTCTGTGCCAACCCTGAGAGCAACACTTTTTTTTCCCTTTTTTTTCTCTCCAAAGTAGAAAACATCCGTAGGCTCATTCAGTCATGTGAGATTGCACTTCAGACTTTTGGCAGCAATGACAAAAATGCTGCACTATTAACATTTGACACTTAAAAAAAAAAAATCTAATAGATTGTTTTTATTGTAGTACTTCCAAAGCTGTGGGCCAGCAATCTGTGTCCATCTGATGATTTCTTTTGTGCAGAGTCTGACGCAGTATGTTGTCCTGTGGATATTTATTACGTCCACCGAGGACGTAAAAAATCATTGCTATTTATTTATTTGTCTGTCTGCATTTTAGCAGGATTAGGTCAAAACCACTGCACGGATTTTGTCGACATTTTTAGCACAGAGATATTAGGCCATGGAAGAATCCATTAAATTTTGGAGGTGATATGGATTCTGGATCAAGTTTCACTTTATATAGGGTTTGAAGGATTACTGTTAGCAGGATTACATCAAAACCACTGCACAGATATTGACCAAATTCTCACCACAGATACATATCAGGCCACGGAAGACTCTGTTAAATTTTGGAGGTGACCTGGATTATGAATCAAGAGTTCCCTTTATATAGGTTTGGAAGGATTGCTTCAAGGATTCTCACCAAATTTGCACCACAGATAGATATTAGTGCATGGAAGACTCCACTGAATTTTGGAAGTGATCTGGATTGGTGGACGTCAGAAATCTCTGATTACTCTTGTTTGTTCATGTTGCTTATTTTTAGAGTTTAACAGTCTTTTTGTTACACGCCACAAGCTAAGGGCTTCCTGCAGGAAGACGCTGTTCACATCTTCACATTGCTGTGGGCCACTAATCCATGTCAGTCTGATTTTCTTTTTGTCCAAACTGAGTCAAAGAACATCCAGTATGTTGTTGTCCAATGCATATTTCTCTCCATATTATTTTTGGAATTTAAGTCTTTATGTCAAGTAACTGCACAGGCTGTGGTGTGTACTTGTGCTACACCAAGTTCTGTCTGTTGAACCCCCCAAAGTGAGTTCCACATATGGGGGGAGAGAAGGTGCAGATTATACTTGGGTGTGACTTGGATACAGTTTTCCCTCGTCACAATTCAGTTTTTGACAGATGCGACTTATACTTAACACTTCACAAAATATTCTTTTATGTAAGCATTTGACCTCATTTAAAGAACTTTGTAATAGAAATAGGAAATTAATAACTTCCAGAACAGATCAAAATCAAACTACAAGTTGACCAATAAAAATGCACGTCTTAGGCATGATCGCAAAATGTTGCACAGCATAGCAGGGGAGTCTCTACAAGCACAGATTCCACTGAGTGCAACTTGTAATGTTAAAAAAAAAGAGGGGGGAAAAAAGCTGTATTTAAGTGAATGTAAACATAAAACAATTTGCCTGATGACCCCTTTAAACCATCAACCACATCATTACTCATTGTAATTAGTGTAGCAGATAAGTGAAACAATCATGCAAATGGTGATAAAAGCATCAGATTCATTAGAAATACTCCTTAGACACTCCTCTTTTGAAAAAACCGATTGGCCACTTGACATTTCAATCTGTGGTCAGGTAGGGGTCAGTTGAAGAATTACACAGAGGTCAAAATTAAAAGATGCTCCAATCATATTGAAAAATATTCCACATTATTTGCCTGATCATAAAGATTCCAAAAAGGTATAATTTGGACTATCTGACTGAATTCTATGGAGTTATGGGATAAAAACAGCAAGAATAGTGACAAAAGTTAGTCATTTTGTACAGGGGTCAAAAGTTAAAGTTGCTCCAATTTTGGTAAAAAGTGATGCAAATTATTGGTTCAGCTAATAGGATTAATACATGGAATAGTGTTGACAGTGTTGAATGCTTGGTCTCCAAAGTAAAGGTCAAACAAGGTCTACGTCTATTGGATTCTATGACATGTGACATATGTTACCCCGTAACGTGATGAGTAAGGATGATGCATGGTCCAAACTATTCCTTTTTAAAACCGTGTTAACTCAACTAGTAATTTGCATCACTTCTTACCAAAATTGGAGCAACTTTAACTTTTGACCCCTGTACAAAATGAAACTGACCTTTGTCACCATTCTTGCTGTTTTTATCCCATAACTCCATAGAATTCAGTCACAGATCCAAACTATACCTTTTTGGAATCTTTATGATCAGGCAAATAATGTGGAATATTTTTCAATATGATTGGAGCATCTTTTAATTTTGACCTCTGTGTAATTCTTCAATTGACCCCTACCTGACCACCAATTGAAAATTCAAGTGGCCAATCGTTTTTTTCAAAAGAGGATTGTCTGAGGAGTATTTCTGCCGAATTTGATGCTTTTATTGTCATTTGCAGGATTCCCCTCTAAATATTTTCTTATCCGCTGCACTAAATGTCCACAAGATGTTTAACATTAAGTTTCCGAATGGAGATGAAGAAATGAGATGTAGCATTAATCAGACAACCTTCCGGAGGCGCAGAGTTTTCATGTCTGATAGATTTCTACACATCTGACTTTCTTTCAGTCTGCTGACGGAGGCGGATGCAGGTCACACTAAATTCATGGATGAGGTTTTCCAAAACGAGACTCGCTTCCCAGGTGGCGAGTGGAAAGCTGCTTCAGAACCCTTCACTGACGTGGTGAGAACGGTGCACTCGTGTGGACAGAAACCACTGGCTGCTGCAAACACACAAACGCATCACATCACTGTTCATTCCACCCAAACGCAACATGAACGTGACTTAATGTGTCCGTTGAGTCCAACGCAAAAAAAAATGTGACACATAAACGACTCACCCAGTGACTAACTGAAGCAATGTGTTGGACAGAATGGCGAAAAGAACCAGAGTCCTGGACAGTTTGAGTGTCCTCCAGGTTGGGATTGGGAGGACGAGTGGACTGTGGATGTCAACAGAGCTGTGGACGATCAAGGTTCTGTTCAGGAGTAGCTTTTTTTTTTTTATGTTTTGATTTTGAAAGCACAGTTAAATGTAGACGTTTGTCTCTTAACGCTGCTATTCTTGCGATGCATTCACGTTCCTCTCTGCAGGGTGGGAATACGGAGTGACTATTCCTCCAGATGATAAGCCTCGGTCCTGGGTGCCCGCGGAGAAGGTGTACCACGTCCATCGCAGGAGGCGAGTGGTTCGACCTCGTAGGAGAGTTGCACCTGCTGGAAGAGCAGCTGCAGAGGTCAGCATAGAACAATGGAGTCGGACGTTTTGGCTCCCTTAAATTGCAGAATTTTAAAATGTTCAGAAATAAATACAACATCATAAAATCAGAATGTTTTTAGTCTTGGACGTTAATCATTAAGAATATGGTGTTCTGTGCTGAAACAGTCAGGAATAGGCAGTTTTTTGTGCAAGGGGACTCATGAAGGAAGCCACCAAGATACTCATGACAATGGAGTTATAGGCACACTCAAAAATTACTCATTGGATGAACTCAATTCAATTACAGTAGTGTTCAGAATAATAGATTAAAAATAATAGATGAAAAAGATTAATCCAGGTTTTGAGTATATTTCTTATTGTTACATGGGAAACAAGGTACCAGTAGATTCAGTAGATTCTCACAAATCCAACAAAACCAAGCATTCATGATATGCACACTCTTAAGGCTATGAAATTGGGCTATTAGTAAAAAAAAAAACTAGAAAAGGGGGTGTTCACAATAATAGTAGTGTGGCATTCAGTCAATGAGTTCGTCAATTTTGTGGAACAAACAGGTGTGAATCAGGTGTCCCCTATTTAAGGATGAAGCCAGCACCTGTTGAACATGCTATTCTCTTTGAAAGCCTGAGGAAAATAGGGCGTTCAAGACATTGTTCAGAAGAACAGCGTAGTTTGACTAAAAAGTTGATTGGAGAGGGGAAAACTTATACGCAGGTGCAAAAAATTATAGGCTGTTCATCTACAATGATCTCCAATGCTTTAAAATGGACAAAAAAACAGACGCGTGGAAGAAAATGGAAAACAACCATCGAAATGGATAGAAGAATAACCAGAATGGCAATGGCTCACCCATTGATCAGCTCCAGGATGATCAAAGACAGTCTGGAGTTACCTGTAAGTGCTGTGACAGTTAGAAGACGCCTGTGTGAAGCTAATTTATTTGCAAGAATCCCCCGCAGAGTCCCTCTGTTAAATAAAAGACATATGCAGAAGAGGTTACAATTTGCCAAAGAACACATCAACTGGCCTAAAGAGAAATGGAGGAATATTTTGTGGACTGATGAGAGTAAAATTGTTCTTTTTGGGTCCAAGGGCCGCAGACAGTTTGTGAGACGACCCCCAAACTCTGAATTCAAGCCACAGTTCACAGTGAAGACAGTGAAGCATGGTGGTGCAAGCATCATGATATGGGCATGTTTCTCCTACTATGGTGTTTGGCCTATATATCACATACCAGGTATCATGGATCAGTTTGGATATGTCAGAATACTTGAAGAGGTCATGTTGCCTTATGCTGAAGAGGACATGCCCTGGAAATGGGTGATTCAACAAGACAATGACCCCAAGCACACTAGTCAACGAGCAAAATCATGGTTCCAAACCAACAAAATTAATGCCTCGCAGATGTGAAGAAATCATGAAAAACTGAGGTTATACAACTAAATACTAGTTTTGTGATTCACAGGATTGCTAAAAAAGCAGTTTTAACATAATAGTTTTGAGTTTGTAGCATCACAGCAGATGCTACTATTATTGTGAACACCCCCTTTTCTACTTTTTTTTACTAATAGCCCAATTTCATAGCCTTAAGAGTGTGCATATCATGAATGCTTGGTCTTGTTGGATTTGTGAGAATCTACTGGTACCTTATTTCCCATGTAACATTAAGAAATATACTCAAAACCTGGATTAATCTTTTAGTCACATAGCACTACTATTATTCTGAACAGGAAGGTGCACACAGGTGGACTACATTCTTTATAGGAGATGCAAGCTAAAAGAAATCAGACTATAAGGTGGTAGCAGGAGAGAGTGTCACTCGACAGCATAGGATGGTTGTTTGTAGGATGACTTTAGAGGTAAAGAAGAAGAAGAGTGAGAGCTCAACAAAGGATCAGATGGTGGAAGCTGAAGGAGGAAGACTGTTGTGTGAAATTTAGCGAGCAGGTGAGAGAAGCACTTGTTGGAGGGGAAGCAATTTTGGACAACTGGAAAAGTACTGCAGATGTGGTGAGGGAGACAGCTAGGGCAGTACTGGGTATGACATCTGGACAGTGGAAGGAAGACAAGGAGACTTGGTGGTGGAATGAAGAGGTCCAGGAAAGCATAAAGAGAAAGAGGTTGGCGAAAAAGTTTTGGGATAGTTGGAGAGATGAAGAAAGTAGACAGGAGTACAAGGAGATGCGGTGTAAGGTGAGAAGAGAAGTGGCAAAAGCAAAGGAAAAGGCATATTGTGAGCTGTACAAGAAGTTGAATAGTAAGGAAGGAGAAAAGGACTTGTACCGATTGGCCAGACAAAGGGACAGAGCTGGAAAGGATGTGCAGCAGGTTAGGGTGGTAAAAGATGCACATGGTAATGTGCTGACAAGTGAGGAGTGTGTGCTGAGAAGGTGGAGGGAATATTTTGAAGAGTTGATGAATAAAGAAAATGAGCGAGAGAAAAGGCTGGATGATGTGGTGAGAGTAAATCAGGAAGTAAAAGAGATTAGCAAGGAAGAAGTGAGGGCTGCTATGAAGAGGATGAAGAGTGGAAAGGCAGTTGGTCCAGATGACATTCCAATGGAGGCATGGAAATGTCTAGGAGAGATGGCAGTAGAGTTTCTAACCAGATTGTTTAATAAAATCTTGGAAAGTGAGAGGATGCCTGAGGAGTGGAGACGAAGTGTGCTGGTTCCTATTTTCAAGAACAAGGGTGATGTGCAGAGCTGCAGTAACTACAGAGGCATAAAGCTGATCAGCCACAGCATGAAGTTATGGGAAAGAGTAGTAGAAGCTAGGCTTAGAAAACAGGTGAAGATCTGTGAGCAGCAATATGGTTTCATGCCGAGAAAGAGCACTACAGATGCAGTGTTTGCTCTGAGAATACTGTTGGAAAAGTACAGAGAAGGACAGAGTTACATTGTGTGTTTGTGGACTTAGAAAAAGCTTATGATAGGGTGCCAAGAGAAGAGTTGTGGCATTGTATGAGGAAGTCTGGAGTGGCAGAGAAGTATGTTAGGGTAGTGCAGGACATGTACAAGAATAGTGTGACAGCGGTGAGATGTGCAGTCGGAATGACAGACTCATTCAAGGTGGAGGTGGGATTACACCAAGGATCAGCTGAGTCCATTCTTGTTTGCAGTGGTGATGGACAGGTTGACAGATGAGATCAGACAGGAGTCCCCATGGACTATGATTGCAGATGACATTGTGGTCTGTAGTGAGAGTAGAGAACAAGTTGAGTCTAGTCTGGAGAAGTGGAGATATGCTTTGGAGAGAAGGGGAATGAAAGTCAGTAGAAGCAAGACTGAGTACATGTGTGTGAATGAGAGGGAGCCCAGTGGAATAGTGCAGTTACAAGGAGCAGAAGTGGTGAAAGTAGATGAGTTTAAATATTCAGGGTCAACTGTTCAAAGTAATGGAGAGTGTGGTAGAGAGGTGAAGAAGAGAGTGCAGGCAGGGTGGAGTGGGTGGAGAAAGGTGGCAGGAGTGATTTGTGACCGAAGAATATCAGCAAGAGTGAAGGGGAAAGTTTACAAAACAGTAGTGAGACCAGTTATGTTGTATGGTTTAGAGACAGTGGCACATAAAAAAAAGACAGGTGGCAGAGCTGAAGATGTTGAGATTCTCTTTGGGAGTGACAAGAATGGACAAGATTAGGAATGAACATATCAGAGGGACAGCTCAGGTGGGACGGTTTGGAGACAAAGTCAGAGAGGCGAGATTGAGATGGTTTGGACATGTGCAGAGGAGTGACCCAGGGTATATAGGGAGAAGGATGCTGAGGATGGAGCCACCAGGCAGGAGGAGAAGAGGGAGACCAAAGAGGAGGTTCATGGATGTGCTGAGAGAGGACATGCAGGTGGTTGGTGTGACAGAGGAAGATACAGAGGACAGGGTGAGATGGAAACGATTGATCTGCTGTGGCGACCCCTAACGGGAACAGCCGAAAGATAAAGTGTGTGTGTGTGTGTGTGTGTGTGTGTGTGAGATGGATGCTGAAATTACATTTGTGGTTATTGAGATGTTGAATAACAGGTGTCCAGTTCTGGCTGGTCAGTTTTGATGTAACAATCATGAAAATTAACTTCAGCTGACTGCGTGTTGTGCAGAGGCGGGACCAAGGTGACCCTGAGGGATGGGAATTCTCTTCTCTGATCGGCTGGAAGTTCCATCGCAAGGAACGCTCATCGGACACGTTCCGACGGCGGCGCTGGAGGAGGCAGATGGGACCTGAAGATCTCCTTGGATCATCTGCCATCTTCAAACTAGAGGGGGCGCTGGTGAGTCAAGAATGGAAATGTTTGGGAGAAACTTTCTGGGAGGGGGGGAATCTGAACAGCTGCAAAATCTGTGACTTATTTAGACTTTAAAATCTTGTGGGTGATACAGGGATATGTTCGTAATTATGGTCACATTAACTTTTACTAAACTTGATAAATGACTATTCGGAACAACTTAATGTAGGCTCATTTGTCGCAAATTTTTTATTTTTTTTTTGTAAAAGCAGAAACTTGCCTGATTCTGTTAGAATATGATTTAAATAGTAAAAATAGGATACCAGTTTCTTTTTTCTTTTTGCATTCTAATGCCCTGAAATCCAAGATGGCTTCCATGATACAAAAATGGCATAACATTGACATTACAGTTTATCAATCTGGGTCCAATCTTTTTTTTCAGCATCTGTTCCTTGTAAAACCGTATTACAGATTCTCACAGGGATAACAGCTTCCCTGCGACTATAATCTTTTTATTTTGTGAAATGTCAGACTGCCATCCTGAATTAAACATGGCGGGCCCAAAATCGATGTTTGAATGCACTCGCTGGACAATTTTTCCACATTAGGTTAAGGTTTAAATATTGTGGTGTGTGTGTGTGTGTGTGTGTGTGTGTATATATATATATATATATATATATATATATATATATATATATATATATACTCAACAAAAATATAAACGCAACACTTTTGGTTTTGCTCCCATTTTGTATGAGATGAACTCAAAGATCTAAAACTTTTTCCACATACACAATATCACCATTTCCCTCAAATATTGTTCACAAACCAGTCTAAATCTGTGATAGTGAGCACTTCTCCTTTGCTGAGATAATCCATCCCACCTCACAGGTGTGCCATATCAAGATGCTGATTAGACACCATGATTAGTGCACAGGTGTGCCTTAGACTGCCCACAATGAAAGGCCACTCTGAAAGGTGCAGTTTTGTTTTATTGGGGGGGGGGGATACCAGTCAGTATCTGGTGTGACCACCATTTGCCTCATGCAGTGCAACACATCTCCTTCGCATAGAGTTGATCAGGTTGTCAATTGTGGCCTGTGGAATGTTGGTCCACTCCTCTTCAATGGCTGTGCGAAGTTGCTGGATATTGGCAGGAACTGGTACACGCTGTCGTATACGCCGGTCCACAGCATCCCAAACATGCTCAATGGGTGACATGTCCGGTGAGTATGCCGGCCATGCAACAACTGGGACATTTTCAGCTTCCAAGAATTGTGTACAGATCCTTGCAACATGGGCCGTGCATTATCCTGCTGCAACATGAGGTGATGTTCTTGGATGTATGGCACAACAATGGGCCTCAGGATCTCGTCACGGTATCTCTGTGCATTCAAAATGCCATCAATAAAATGCACCTGTGTTCTTCGTCCATAACAGACGCCTGCCCATACCATAACCCCACCGCCACCATAGGCCACTCGATCCACAACATTGACATCAGAAAACCGCTCACTCACACGACGCCACACACGCTGTCTGCCATCTGCCCTGAACAGTGTGAACCGTGAAGAGAACACCTCTCCAACGTGCCAAACGCCAGCGAATGTGAGCATTTGCCGACGACGAACTGGAGTCAGGTCGAGACCCCGATGAGGACGACGAGCATGCAGATGAGCTTCCCTGAGACGGTTTCTGACAGTTTGTGCAGAAATTCTTTGGTTATGCAAACCAATTGTTTCAGCAGCTGTCCGAGTGGCTGGTCTCAGACGATCTTGGAGGTGAACATGCTGGATGTGGAGGTCCTGGGCTGGTGTGGTAACACGTGGTCTGCGGTTGTGAGGCTGGTTGGATGTACTGCCAAATTCTCTGAAACGCCTTTGGAGATGGCTTATGGTAGAGAAATGAACATTCAATACACGAGCAACAGCTCTGGTTGACATTCCTGCTGTCAGCATGCCAATTGCACGCTCCCTCAAATCTTGCGACATCTGTGGCATTGTGCTGTGATAAAACTGCACCTTTCAGAGTGGCCTTTTATTGTGGGCAGTCTAAGGCACACCTGTGCACTAATCATGGTGTCTAATCAGCATCTTGGTATGGCACACCTGTGAGGTGGGATGGATTATCTCGGCAAAGGAGAAGTGCTCACTATCACAGATTTAGACTGGTTTGTGAACAATATTTGAGGGAAATGGTGATATTGTGTATGTGGAAAAAGTTTTAGATCTTTGAGTTCATCTCATACAAAATGGGAGCAAAACCAAAAGTGTTGTGTTTATATTTTTGTTGAGTGTATATATATATATATATATATATATATATATATATATATATATATATATATATATATATATATATATAATGTGTGTGTATATGTATGTGATAAATTTTCTTTATATTTGCAGGAAACGAGAACCTACAGCAGCTATAATATCACTTAGTCTGTATATTAACCAATATAGCAGTCTTTGTCCAACAAGAAGTCAAACTTTGGATTTTGGACTTTGTTTGCAGCTCAGCTGACAAATAAAGCAAACAAAATTATCAAATGGTCCAGGAACATTTGGACATCATCTTGAAATTAGGCTTGTAAATCATGACGTTAGACTAAATTTAGTCATTGTATTGGTTTCCTTGTGTATGAAAACCTATACTTGGGTAATTTGTAATTATATCTTGTGTATTAGCAAATACATTGCATTATTACTAAATGGAGGTCATTTTGGGCGCCAGCTTGGATTTTGGACCCTTAGAATGTGAAGAAAGAATGGCACCTTATTGTTTTTTTTGTTGTTGGTGGGTTTTTTTTAAGCTTTATCTTCTTTCAAAATCAAGTGAGTCTTTGCTTTAAAAAAAAACATGAAATTACAAACTCTGAACGCAGCACTTTATTCTGATTAAAAATGCAAGTTTAAATGACAGAATGTTTTCTTCATTTTGCCATTTCAGGTGAGACTTTTCAACCAAGTGTTCACAGGTTATTTAGCTGTGAATGCTTTAGTCCATTATAAAGTAATAAGCATAGTAATGTGATAAACGTTAACATTTTATCTCTGATGTGACTATTAGTCATTACAAAGAGTTGTGATATTTGATATGATGGCAAAGTGAAGTCAGAATAAGTACATACATGAGCCGGATCCAACGGTTTAACAAATATTGACTTATGTTTCACATACGTGTGCTGTACTGCCATCTGTTTTCATTTGCCCATATGACACGTGACCATGTCAAAGCCGTGACATGCCCTGTTGTGTCGTTCTGCAGGGTGTTGACACTGAGGAGAAGGAGGTGGGTTCCAAAGCAGATGCCAACAAGCTCTTTGGTGCCAACACACCCACAGTGTTCTGCTCATTTGACAGTAAGTGATGCAGAGAATTGGGCTCACCAAAAACAAAGTCTTGACTTGGCTGTCGTTAGCCAACACGTGTGCTTATTGGTCGATACGAGCCCCCCTCACTGAACTGACAACCTCCTGTTTAGAGTAGCTACTTCTACATGATTTTGGAGGATCTTAGCTGTACAAGATACAGACTGTGTTTTTATTGATGATCAAAGTTTCCTATATTTCTTTAAACTCAGCCATACCACCTATGGGAAAGGTGACATTGGGGGTGATGGCCTTTCCAGATAACCAATTTACTTGTGAAAATCTGACCTTTGGCCACCACGAACTTGACCTACACCTGATTGAACTTTTAGCTGATGCTGCCTGGGCAATTCCACAACCATCCTACACATGTGCTCCAATTGTTTTGAAAATCAAAATCCTGCACTCCAATAACAATGACCTTTGCCAAAATTAACCCTTTAAGGGGTTCAAATATATTTATGAAAAGCAATTCTGCAACCAACCTTCACCAACTTACTAGGTTTGGAAATCAGCCAAAAGGACCTGAGATTTGTTGGCCCAATTAAAAAGACCACATTAATTGATATTTGGCAGACGTGAGCTTTCTCTGGCAATTCAGGAACTGTCCTATGTATATTTGCCAGGTTTGGCCCATAAATCAAATTCCTTGACACAAACATTGACGTTTCCAAAATTATGCTTAAAGGGCGAATCTGGGGTCAGTGTCCATCTGCATACAAAGTGTGGTAGAAAGTGGCTAATGGACCTGAGAGGGGTAGGTGAACAGACAGACTGGTAGGACTTTGACACTAATGACTGACCTTTGGCAAATTTGAACTCCCCTGGGCATTTCCACAACTCCCTCACATATTTGCACCTCGTTTCGCCCAATTTGGGTTGAAAATCAAATTCATTGACCCAATGACCTGGTCCTTTGGCAAAATTAACCACTTAAGGGTAATTCTGGGGTCATCATCCACATACTGTACCAAGTTTGGATTGTGGCCAAAGGACCAGAGAGGAGTATGGGAACAAAGGGGGGTAGACTGTTACTCAGTGTGGACGAGAAAGGTAAATTGTCAACTGACAGTTGACAAGTTCTACCAAGGTATCGCCTTTTTGATGCTGACTTTTTAATGGCTTGTAATCATCTGTACAATATGGCTCTAAAGTTGCCTTGGTAGTTTCTTTGGCAATGGGAACAGGGATTCTCTACGTGCGTTGTACAGCTGTGAATACAACGCTGCAATTAGCACTTTGTAGCACAGTGGTCACCAAAGCTTCAAGGACACCAAAGCTTCAAGGACACAATCGTCAACCAATAGCAGCACCTCATGGCTAAATATTAGTTTAACACCTCACAGTACTCTGCTATCTACCCTCCTAACTACAGCATTTACCTTTTCTGATTTTGCCCTTCCCACATAGGGACAGGCTGAGGCCCTCATCAGAAATATGAGGGCCTCGACATGTCCTCTTGACCCCCTCCCTACTGCCCTGATTAAATTGAATATCAATTCCATAATCCCTCTCATCACTGCCATCATACCCTCTTCCCTGCAAACTGGATATCTCCCAACTTCTCTCAAAACAGCTCTTATCAACCCCCTGCTAAAGAAACCTTCTCTTGATCCTGATAATCTGTCTCATTACCGGCCCATCTCCAATCTCCCTTTTTTCTTTCGAAAATCATAGAAAAAAAACTGTTGCCACCCAAATTCACAATCGCCTACACTCTGTCTTTATGAAATATTCCAGTCACAGCACAGAGACAGCCCTGGTCAGGGCCACCAATGATTTACAGGTGGCCTCTGACCAGGGCTCTCCATCTTTCTTATTACTCTTAGACCTCTCAGCTGCCTTTGACACTGTGGACCACTCCATTCTCCTCCACCATTTGCAGTATTTCATTGGCATCTCCCACACAGCACTCCAGTGGTTTCGGTCCTACCTGACTGATATTGCTGAGGTCGAGGGCCCACACTGTCACCTGTGGAGTACCTCAAGGGTCAGTCCTTAGCCCCACACTATTCTCCATCTACACGTTCCCCCTGGGCCACATCATCAGCAGGCATGGAGTTGCCTTTCATTGCCATGCTGATGATACTCAGCGCTGTGTCAGGTTGGACCCTGCATCGCCCTCACTTTCAATAACTGCTCTTACGGCCTGCCTGGAGGAGACGGGGGCATGGATGAAGGACAGTTTTCTTCAGCTTAACAGGAACAAAACCAAAGGTCTGCCCATTGGGACCCCTCACCAACTTCGGTCCTTTCCTCTGACTGTTTTTTTTTTTTTTTTTTTTTTCCCTTCATTCGCCGACCACAACATTCCCCTAAATTCCTCTGTCACTAACCTTGGGGTACAGTTTGATCCCCACCTGTCATTTGACATCCACATCCAGCACCTCTACAAAACTGCATTCTTTCATCTCCGGAACATTGCCAAGCTCCGTCCCTCCCTTTCCCTACCCGATGCTGAGAAACTGGTCCATGCTTTTGTCTCCTCCAGGCTGGACTGTTGCAACGCACTCCTCATTGGGATACCTGGCAGGAGCCTGCAGAGACTGCAGTATATTCAGAACTGCGCTGCTAGGATCCTGATGGGGGTGCGGAAGTCCACACACATCACACCCATCCTCAAAAACCTCCACTGGCTCCCTGTTAGGTTCAGGATGAATATAAGATCTGTCTCCTGACCTATCAGTGTGTCTATGGCAGCGCACATGTCAAAGATCGGATCAGTCCCTACAATCCATCACATCATGGAGCTCTGCTGACAGTCACCAACTCCAGCTTTCAAAGGCCAAACTCCGCACTATGGGAGATGGGACCTTCCAGATGGCTGCACCCCGACTGTGGAATGCTCTTCCCTACCATCTAAGACTGCCACAGTCAGCTGAAACTTTTAAAAAACACTTAAAGACTTGCCTGTTTTTAAAAGCTTTTTCTTAATTGTTTTTTCCCCCCTTCTACTGGTTTTATTTTTTGTATTTTTATGGTAGTGCCTTGAGATTTGCTTGTCAAATGTAAGGCGCTTTATAAATAAAAATTTATTATTATTATTATACCAGCACTGTCTGAATTATAATAAACAGTAATACTGCACTATATAAAGTTTTATGTCCATGGTGATACTTTAATATCTTTTTAAATACAGGGTCCTACATCTACCATCTCCGTGTGTACATCTATCAGGCAAGGAATTTGTTGTCGATGGACAAAGACAGCTTCTCAGGTAGGATCCACCTTCATGGTCAAACCCATAGATGGTAGACCTGTTCAAAATGTCAAATGTTACAAAATCTTCTGGGCCACATGTTGTTCTTGTTCCACTAATAAAATAAAAGATCTGTGCCAAATTTTATTGTAATTGGACATTGTTTAGGGGTTCCCCCCACAAAGCAACAATTTTCCCAAAACAATCCAGTAATTCCATTAATGTTCTCCTCTGGGTGACCAATCAACCGCACTTTTTGTGATTAGAAGCCATCACATGTACCTGTAAAAGAAAACTGATGGCATCAGAGTCTTCTCCCGTTGGGGTGATATTGCCTTGCCAGCAGAGGGAGAGGAAAATGTCACTCTGGGGGACCTCTAAATCTTATGAGTTCAAACTTGGTCTGCGCCTATAAAACGCCAAGTGGAACAAAAACATGTGGCCCAAAGTCTCTCACAACTTATTTTTTTCACTATATAACATGGAACAGCCCTAATGGACGGTTATGTTGCGATACAAAGACTGAACAGGACTGCGATATTTTGTCCTTCCCAGATCCATATGTGCACGTCTCCTTCCTGCATGTTAGCAAAACGACAGAGAAGCTCCGAGCAACGCTTAACCCAGCCTGGGACGAAACGCTGATTTTCAACGATCTGGAGATTTACGGAGACCCCAAGAACATCGCACTGCGGCCCCCTGACATTTCGCTGGAGTTCTATGACCACGACCAAGTGGTAGGAAGGGAAATACTAGGTCTTCTGAAGTCACGGGATTTGGCCATTTTTATTCTTGAGACCCTTAATGTAATTTTAAATTTATTTTATGCTCTGCCTGTGAACTTAAACTCCTCATCCTGCTCAGGGGAAAGATGAGCTGCTGGGCCGCAGTGTTTGCAGCCCGCTGGTGAAGCTGAATCGAGGCATGGACGAGACTCCCAAATTGCTATGGCATCCCATCTTCCAGAAAGGTCGAAGGGCAGGGGAGGCGCTTGTGGCTGCTGAACTCATCCTTAAAGATAAGGTTAGAGATTGAAGTCATGAAAAATAAGACTTCTACACATAACGTGATCCCAGCCAGGAGCTTTACAAAATTTCATACCCCTGATCGAAAGCAGCGGAATATACAGTAGCGCCATGAAATTAAATCTGGTTTATAATCTATAGTCACTAGGAAGGGTGGAATGCCAAGTCTAATTTTGACATGTGGAATCCCCCACAATAATTTTACAAAACACAATTTTACAAAACAATAATTTTGTAAAACAGCCAGACAGATTTTAATTTCTGGCTGTTTTACAAATTATTTGAGGTAAATTTTTTATTTATTTTTTTTGGACACCTTTCAAATTTTAATAGCAAGCTTTTTCTGGGTATAAACTTGTCAAGTTGAATTTACATAAAATATTCAAGCTATTCATTTCAGATGGGCTCAAATTTATTGCACTATGAAGACTTATTGAAGTGTTTTTTTGGGGGGGTGAGAAGCACTTTTTTTTTTTTTTTTTTTTTAAACTTCAAATTAAACTTGAAATTTTCTTTGAAATTTATCTGGCTGAATTTACAAAAACCCCAAGCAATTCTCAAAATATGCCACAAAAGATGCATTGAACGCCCCCTCTACTGCCACCTTATCGTGGTGGGGGAGTTTGCGTACCCAGATGATCCTAGGAGCTATGTTGTCGGGGGGCTTTGTGCTCCCTGTAGGGTTTCCCAAGGCAAACAGGTCCTAGGTGACGGGTCAGACTAAGGGCAGTTCAGAACCTCCATGACCAGTAAAAGATCAAGGACCATGACGTCGCCCTGTATGGCGGAGCCGGGGTCCCACCCTGGAGCCAGGCCTGGGGTTGGGGCTCGCGCGCGAGCGCCTGGTGGTTGGGCCTTAGCCCATGGGGCCCGGCCGGGCTCAGTCCGAAAGAGTGACGTGGGCCCGCCCTCCTGTGGGTTCACCACCTGCAGAGGGGGCCATGGGGGTCGGGTGCAGAGAGGATTGGGTGGCGGTCGAGGGCAGGTGGCCCGGCGGCCCGGTCCATGCTCACAGCCCCTGGATGTTGGGACGTGGGATGTCACCTTGCTAGGGGGGAAGGAGCCTGAGCTTGTGCGGGAGGTTGAGAGATACCGACTAGAGATAGTTGGGCTCACCTCCACGCACAGCTTGGGCTCTGGTACCCAACTCCTGGAGAGGGGCTGGACGCTTCATTTTTCTGGCGTCGCCCACGGGGAGAGGCGGAGAGCTGGGGTTGCATTGCTTATTGCTCCCCAACTCAGTCGCCAAGTGTTGGAGTTCACTCCGGTGAACGAGAGGGTCGCGTCCCTACGCCTTCGGGTCGGGGACAGGTCTCTCACCGTTGTCTCGGCCTACGGGCCGAGCGGCAGTGCAGAGTACCTGACCTTCCTGGAGTCCCTGGGAGGGGTACCAGATAGCGCTCCGACTGGGGACTCCATTGTTCTCCTGGGGGGATTTCAACACCTACGTGGGCGGCGACAGTGAGACCTGGAGGGGGGTGATCGGGAAGCACGGCCTCCCCAATCTGAACCAGAGTGGTGTTCAGTTGTTGGACTTCTGTGCTAGTCACAGTTTGTCCATCACAAACACCATGTTCGAGCACAAGGGTGTCCATAAGTGCACGTGACACCAGGACACCCTGAGCCGGAGGTCGATGATCGACTTTGTAGTCATATCATCTGACCTTTGGCCACGTGTCTCGGACACTCGAGTGAAGAGAGGGGCAGAGCTGTTGACTGATCACCACCTGGTGGTGAGTTGGATCCCCTGGGAGGGTAGGAAGCCGGTAAGACCTGGCAGGCCCAAACGTATCGTGAGGGTCTGCTGGAAACGACTGGCGGAACCCTCTGTCAGCGAGGTCTTCAACTCCCACCTCCGGGAGAGCTTCTCCCAGAACCCAGGGGAGGTTGGAGACATGGAGTCCGAGTGGACCATGTTCTCCACCTCCATTGTCGATGCGGCTGCTCGTAGCTGTGGTCGCGAGGTCTCTGGTGCCTGTCGCGGCGGCAATCCCCGAACCCGGAGGTGGACACCGGAAGTAAGGGATGCCATCAAGCTGAAGAAGGAGTCCTACTTATCTTTGTTGGTAGGTGGGACCCCAGAGGCAGCTGACAAGTACCGGCAGGCCAAGCGTGCCGCAGCCCGTGCGGTCGCAGAGGCAAAAACTCGGGTCTGGGAGGAGTTCGGGGAGGCTATGGAGGAGGACTATCGGTCGGCCTCGAAAAGATTCTGGCAAACCGTCCGATGCCTCAGGGGGCGGAAGCAGCACTGTTTACGGTGCGGGTGGGGAGCTGTTGACCCTGACTGGGGATGTTGTCGGGGGGTGGAAGGAGTACTTCGAGGATCTCCTCAATCCCATCGTCACGTCTTCCGAAGAGGAAGCAGAGATTGGGGACTCGGGGGCGGACTCATCCATTACCCAGGCCGAGGTCACCAAGGTGGATAAAGCTCCTTGGTGGCAAGGCTCCTGGGGTGGATGAAATCCGTCCTGAGTACCTTAAGTCTCTGGATGTTGTGGGGCTGTCTTGGCTGACACGCCTCTGCAACATCGCGTGGCGATCAGGGACAGTGCCTCTGGATTGGCAGACCGGGGTGGTGGTCCCTCTGTTTAAGAAGGGGGACCGGAGGGTGTGTTCCAACTATAGGGGGATCACACTCCTCAGCCTCCCCGGTAAGGTCTATTCCAGAGTACTGGAGAGGAGAATTCGACCGATGGTCGAACCTTGGATTCAGGAGGAGCAGTGTGGTTTTCGTCCTGGTCGCGGCACACTGGAGCAGCTCTACACGCTCCATCGGGTGCTCGAGGGTTCATGGGAGTTTGCCCAACCAGTCCACATGTGTTTTGTGGATCTGGAGAAGGCATTCGACCGTGTGCCTCGGGGCACCCTGTGGGGAGTGCTCCGGGAATACGGGGTCCGGGGTCCTTTGCTAAGGGCTATCCGGTCCCTGTACGACCGCAGCAGGAGCTTGGTTCGCATTGCCGGTAGTAAGTCAAACCTGTTTCCAGTGCACGTTGGCCTCCACCAGGGCTGCCCTTTGTCACCGGTTCTGTTCATTATTTTTATGGACAGAATTTCTAGGCGCAGCCAGGGTGTAGAGGGGTCTGGTTTGGGAACCACAGAATCTCATCTCTGCTGTTTGCGGACGATGTGGTTCTGTTGGCTTCATCAAATCAGGACCTTCAGCGTGCACTGGGGCGGTTTGCAGCCGAGTGTGAAGCGTCCGGGATGAAAATCAGCACCTCCAAATCCGAGGCCATGGTTCTCGACCGGAAAAAGGTGCTTTGCCCTCTTCAGGTCGGTGGAGTGTCCTTGCCTCAAGTGGAGGAGTTTAAGTATCTCGGGGTCTTGTTCACGAGTGAGGGACGGATGGAGCATGAGATCGATAGACGGATCGGTGCAGCATCTGCAGTGATGCGGTCGCTGTATCGGACCGTCGTGGTGAAGAGAGAGCTGAGTAGGGGGGCAAAGCTCTCGATTTACCGATCGATCTACGTTCCGATCCTCACCTATGGTCATGAGATTTGGCTCATGACCGAAAGAACGAGATCGCGAGTACAAGCGGCCGAGTTGAGTTTCCTTCGCAGGGTGGCTGGGCGCTCCCTTAGAGATAGGGTGAGGAACTTGGTCACTCGGGAGGAGCTCGGAGTCGAGCCGCTGCTCCTCCACGTGGAAAGGAGTCAGTTGAGGTGGCTTGGGCATCTTTTCCGGATGCCCCCTGGACGCCTCGCTGGAGAGGTGTTCCGGGCACGTCCCACTGGGAGGAGGCCCCGGGGAAGACCCAGGACACGCTGGAGGGATTACATCTCTCGGCTGGCTTGGGAACGCCTTGGGGTTCCCCCGGAGGAGCTGGAGGAGGTGTGTGTGGATCGGGAGGTCTGGGCGGCTTTGCTTGAGGTGCTGCCCCCGCGACCCGATTCTGGATAAAGCGGAAGAAAATGGATGGATGGATGGATGGAAGATGCATTGAAAATTGCCAACAGTGATCCATCATGTAATGTGCTGACCTCTTATGGGAACATGTGCCAAATCAAGCGACAACAAAGGTCTGTAGGCCTTTGAGTGTGTCCAAGAACATTTCTCCAAAGACAACTTGCTTGGTTGGTGTAGTAGTATAATATATAATTGCACAGTTATTAGATACCTACAGCCCCCTTAGTTTTATTTTTTAAAAAGTTGGATGTTAAGTCTAATTTATTTCATTATCTGGCAACAGTGATAAACTAGACATTCTGTGTTTATGTTCCGAAAGATAAACGTTCTCTTGTTTGTTTGTAGTCAAGTGAAATGGATCTTCCCCTGCTTCCCCCGAAGAGAGCTGAGAACCTCTACATGGTTCCTCAGGGTATCCGTCCTGTGGTGCACCTCACCGCTGTGGAGGTAACGTGCAACCGGTACATGACGACACGCTTCTCTAACCCGACGCACGTGATCTCACGCCTCGTCTGCCGTGTGTCCAGATTCTGGCGTGGGGCCTGAGGAACATGAAGTCATACGAGCTGGCCTCTGTGTCCTCCCCCAGTCTGGTGGTGGAGTGCGGCGGACAGAGGGTCGAGTCGGCCGTTATCAAGAACATGAAGAAGAGTCCCAACTTCCCCAGCTCGGTCCTCTTCATCAAAGTGGTAACAGGCTGGATCTTTGATCCTAAAGATCAAAGATCAACAATTTCCTCTCTCGCTCTTTAAAAGAGGGGAGGTGATGGTCTAGTGGTTAAGGTGTTGGGCTTGAGTCCAGAAGATCATGGGTTCAAATCCCCGCCTGACTGGAAAATCACTCAGGGCTCTTGGGCAAGGCCTTTAATCCCCTATTACTCCCGGTGTGTAGTGAGCGCCTTGTATGGCAGCACCCTGACATCGGGGTGAATGTGAGGCATAATTGTAAAGCGCTATATAAATGCAGTCCATTTACCATTTAAAAGTGACAGCATTATCAAACATCACCTGGCAACCGTTTGCTCGTTACCACTTTTTATGTATGTGGGAGGGATTTTATGCTCCAGTCAAGGCGGTTTAGTGCAGAAACTGTAACGCATCAGGGGTGCATCCAGAGGTGCCCTGCACGGTGCTTAGCCACCAGAGAGCAGGAACAAAGTAATTAATATTTGAAAAATTACTATTTTGTAACAACAAAAATGATGCTTAAAGGCCAGTAAGACATAAAAGGTTATTCGGTGGAAGGTAGAAATTTTCATTCATTTATATTTTTTACCAGACAGCCAATAAGTCAAAACATGACATTCAGATTCACAGCCCCCCCGCCCCCATGCTGTCAGTTTTCCCTTGATGCTGTTAGCTTAAAAAAACAACAAAAAAATGTATTTGTTTGGGCAAATTGGATATTCATCTAACCGACGGTGAAACACTTCCACTTATTCCTGTTTCTTCAGCAAAAAATACTGCACAAACTCTTTTCTGCACTATTACTAAAACTAAGGTAATTTTTTCTTTCTCCAAAATAAAAGTTTAAAAAGTTAGTTTTTGTCCATAGGTCAGTTTTAATAAGCTTTATTTGTATCATGTTTGTTCAAAGTGCTTCACACGGACTGACTGGGTTTAGCCAGTCCGGAAAATCACTAAAGGCCCTTGGCCAAAGTCCCTAATCTCTAGTTGCTCCCGGTGTGTAGTGAACGCCTTGCATGGCAGTATCCTGACATCTATGTGTGTGAATGGGTTAATGTGAGGCATCACTGTAAAGTGCTTTGAGCTTCTGATGCAGATGGAAAAGCGCTATATAAATGCAGTCTGTTTACCATAAATATGAGCCAATTCAAGGAGCAACAGTAACAATTAAAATGGAAACAAATGTAAAATTTTAGGAATAAACTGTCAAAGGAAGTCTAAAATTTACAAAAGGATAAATAAAAATTGAAAGAGGCACCAAAAAGACTGACTAGGTTTAAAAAAGAAATTGAACTCGCCCTTTAGTCACACAGTTTTGTCTTTGAAATTTCAAATTTCATTTGGGAGCCTGTTGTGCAGAAAGATTCAGCTGTGAATTATTATATATTAGTACAGGGCAAAAATACCAGAATTTTTAGTATTTCTTTTTGCTTTAACACTGGTGTTTGCAAGCTCCTTATCATGCTACATGCAAAGTTCAGGTGTTAAAATGTTCAGAATATTTTTTTTCTTCCTTTAATTCATCTGCTGTACCTCACTTCCAGCTCCTTCCGAAGGATGAGATGTACACGCCTCCCATTGTGCTGAAGGTGATTGACCACCGCCCATTTGGCAGGAAGCCTGTTGTGGGTCAGTGTACCATCACGTCGCTGGAGCAGTTCAGATGTGACCCCTATGTTATCACTGCAGAGGGCGCTATGACTTCCAAAAGTAAGCAGTTGAACAAAAACAATATTCGTGTCCCCTGGAAAAATACGCTCCCAAACATCTATAACTAGGTCATTGTCACATTTTTTTTAACAGTGGCTCTGATGGCGTTTCCCTCCAAACACGTGTCTATTAACATGGATGAGTCGAGACCACTGCTAGAAACACAGGTAAGCTCCGCCCCTCACTATGACAACTAAATCTATATGAAAAGCAGAAATGGTCTTTGCACATATCTAAAAACTGCACGCTTGTTGCTTCGTGTCACTAAGATGTGCATAATTTGGCACTCGAGTCAAATTTGACAACCTTTGTTACTCTGGCTTACAGTTCATGTACAGCATGTCGGCCGCGGTCGACAAAATGGCTCCGCCTTCCTCCCACTTTGTATGTACAACGGTTATTTTCTATAGCTGCTAATTGATCATGCTGGGCACCAATGATGCTGGATGACATCCCTTGATCCACAGCGCTGTGGAGAGCTTGATGATAGCTGTCAAATAACGCCACAATGCTGCTAATCAGCATGAAAACTGCAGCGCACTGTAATTTTCCTCAGTGCTAATTTAATGAGCACCATTTAATTAATCTTATCAGTGGCGGCGCCAAGGGGGGGCTTGGGGGGGCTTAAGCCCACCCAATAATGACCCAAGCCCCCCCTCAGCTCCCTCAATAATTCTGCCAATAATGTGATTAGCGACTGACATATTTGTGGATCTCAACTGCAGTTTTGCGCTGAGAATGTCTCAATATTGCGTAACTGAGCAAAGTGATGAATGTGTGTGATCCACCAATGCTGAATCACCCTTCACAAACAGAATTTTCAGTTTTGCAAATAAACATTTATTTGTAAAAACCCACACACACGTTACAAATCAGAAATTTGTGTTTGTGCATCACAAAGCACGTGTACAAATCAAAGGATATTTGTAAATCACCCTCTGTGCATTTACAAGTATTAATGAGACAAATTTAACTCCATACTCCAAAAATTTAGGTTTCCTAAATATTTATTATGGCCACTCTTAAAACTTCACTTATCTTTATTTGTACCTATGTGCAAGTTTACTGAACTTGCAATCATTCTAAGTGATGTGTGTGTGCATTGATACCACATTTTAGAGGAACACAGGTGACTAAAGCACATACCTTAGTATTTATAAAGCAATTTACTATATATTGTTCATTTCGACGACATTTTGTGGAGCCCCTCCAACTTTTACCTCAGCCCCCCAACAAAAATTTCCTGGCGCCGCCGCTGCTTCTCAAAGAAGGGGCATAATATGGCAGTGGTGAAAGATTTCAACTTCTCTCAATGAATGCTGATTTTGGTTGCATTTCTAATTATTATAATTTTTTCTTTTTTGGTCCAGAAATTGAACTCAAGTCTTACAGGCTTCAGAATGACTGACTGTTGAATCATCAGTGCTGTTATAACTGAACTTCAAATTTTATTTATTAAAATCACCAACACACCAATGCAATTGGCGTGAGAGATTGTTAGTGCACCCCCTAGAGGTCTGGAGCTTGAGTTGTATTTTGCACTGCCTTTTGTTACTCCCTTATTTTAGACGAGGGTCACCCACCCTGCTTATGGAAGTCACCTGTCTTGCATGTTTTTTAGTCTCTCTTCTGCACCCATTGATAATTACACATTTTTGGGGGCATAAACCACAATTCTGAAAGTAGCTTTGGAGGTCTGTGACTTGTACTCCAGTACGACATGTATTCACTGTCAATTTTTTATTTAGGGGTTTCACAGGAATCGGCACACTAAACAAAATAAACTCTAATAAAAAAAGAGTATATTACAACTATGCACAAAACCTCCAAATTTAAAGACCTGATTAAAAAAAGTGATTGTTTCCAGCACTGTGGACCAGCAATCCATATTAATCTGATTCCTTTTATCCAAACTATGTCAAATAACTCCTAATATGATGTTCACTGCACATTTATTTGTCCAGTCAATCTTGCTTATATTTGGAATTTAAAAGTCCATATGTTAAGTAACAGCACATGCTGTGGTGTGCACATGTTAGAGTTTTTGTCTGTTAAACTCAACCCTGAGAATGTTGTTTAAAAAGTGAATTCCACATACAGAAAAAAAACTTTATGTCTTTATACTCCGGCAAATATAGTAATTAAGTCATGTGTGCTCAGCCAATCAAGAGCTTGTAAAACACCCAATTTGATTAATTACGTAGCTGTGGTTGCAGCAGGGAGACTTCAAAAACATCTTCTGAGCAAGTGACCTCCAGGAGCAAGGTTAGTGAGTCCTGGTTGAATTTTCAATTCTTAAATTGCAATCGTGACTTTTTATTAACATTTACATCACCATAATTCACTGATTTCATCATCTTAATTACTGGAGATTGTATGTGATCTCATTTGTGTAATTGTCTAATTCTCACTTCTGTTTGTGTCACAATGGCTCTCCAAAGTATGCAGAGAAGGTGAGATTTAACAAGCAAAGACAATTTATTGAACACATGTATTTGGGTGCAATCGGTTTTTAAAAAAATGATTTAACTTTTAGGAAAAAGAGACTGTGGATTGGTGGAGTAAATTCTATGCTTCGGTTGGAGACCAGGAGAAATGTGGCCCATATCTCAAGAAAGGATACGACACCCTTAAAGTAAGTCAGTTTTGATTTGTAATTTTTCTTTTTCTTAATCACCTGATGGTTTAGAAATTTGCACCATCCTCACAATTTCATACAACACTTGAGAAGGTCAGTGGGGCGTCCTGGACTCGGCCATCAGAAGTGTATCTGTATGCCGTGAAAGTGTTGAACTTGTAGACACATTCACTTGTTTCAACAGGGATTTTTATTGTCCAATTCCTCTGTCTCCAAAACTGAGAGATTCCTGTGAAGAGCTTGTAGGGTCCCTGGACACAGGTGTTCGGCCATACAAAGACCTCTGGAGGGGAACAAAGGTCCAAGTCTTGTCTACCAGTCTGAGCATCTCCGTTCCTACAGTAGTCTTGTTGCTTTGCATTGCTCATGAACTCAGAGAGGATATCTTGTAGGAAAGGGTACAAGACCACTTATATAGACTCCAAATTAAGACCAAGCCCTTTAAGGACTTTGGACTTTTTGGAGTGGTCGAGACCAAGTCAAAACTGAGTCTTTGGAGGAGGGGAGACATTCTTCACTCGGCTTCCTTTTGAAACCTTTGCTGCTGATGACGTTTTTTTGAGTGACAAAACCAAACTTGATGACAGCGGCTTGTTCACTCATTCATGGCACTCAGTTGGACCATCAAATTGAACAGTGTATTAATTTTTATGTTTAATGAATGTGTATTATTACTGTAATCAGAGACAAAGGCAAGTTAGAGTAGAACTGCTTTCAATTCCGTCACAAGACTAAGTGAAAAGATGGTTTCAAAATGAAGACCAGACTTGAGTACTACACAGTGGCGGTTTTTGATACAGGCCATGTGGGCCGTCGCCCACATCTCCATCACAAAATGGTTTTCTTGTCACTGTAGAATTGGCAAATTGGCACCCCCTGCAGGCGCCCCCGCATGCTGAAGCAGTGAGATGGTGAACGAAAGGGGTGGGGTGCGCTGCACGCAGAGGACAGTTCACCTCTGGGTTTCTCTAATGGGAAGGACAAGGGGTGGGGTGGGGGTGGGGGGCAGGTGGGTCATGGACTAAATTCAGTTACACCTCGTCTTTCTTCCAAATAACGCATATCTCATTCATAAAATTATAAATACAGGCTTATAATTCCTGCACGCTTATCTGAATTGTGTGACATGTCCTGCCGCACATGGAAAGGATTCCGCTTTATCCCCAGCTGGGCGCAGACATTCTCTCCGTGTGCAGCAGGAAACCATGGACAGATGCTCTCCTCACGTGTGATCTGCTCCTCTTTGGTTCCGTCCACTTAAGACGTAGCACAGAACCAGAACCCTGAGACACATTTCTCTGTGGATCACGCAGCAAACGAGGCAGGCAGCCAGTTTATGAAATAAAAGGTATTTGAAAGCAGACAGACGGAGTGTAAGAACGGGTTTGAATCTGCCCACTTGTGTGGAAAAAAAAAAAGTTTGCACGGAGGACAGCCTGCCTATTTGTAAAGACAGCTTAGAACTTATGCTGTGTTCACATTACAAGCTGAAGTGACTGAATCTGACCATTTTTTCTGTGCCTGCAAATGTGTTTTTACAATAATTTTCCAGCAGCTGGCAACTCTTTTTATTGTCATGTACACTGATAAAATAACTAATATAATCACATTTGAGTTCATTGGCATGGGAATGCTAGTAACTTTTCAGTCTAGATTTTTGTTTGATCCACAAATGAAGACCAAAAATTAGGGAGGAAAAAAGGGGTAAAACACTACATGATCAAATTTCTGTCAAACCTAAAGCTTTTGCAGATTAGTTAATGCTGAGTATTTACACATTTAGCCTAATATGTACAAACATCAAGCTAAATATTTAGCTAAATGTTGAGACAAATATGTACCTTAATTAAAAAAAAAAAAAAATTGTTCCTTCCTGAAAGACAGATTAATAAACTGTCGAAGGCATGTTTATTCAAACTTGCAATTCATGGATGTTTTGTTTTGGAGTAATACTGTAGCCTGCGGGCTTTTTATGTCAATTTCAATCGCAATTTCAGGGGCACTTCTAAAATATCAATAATATAATAATAAAAAATGGCTGCTTACGCAAAATTTTCTTCTTTTTTGGGGGGCGTGGACAGAGTGTTGCCCGGGGAGTAATTCAGTGTAGAACCGCCACTGGTACTACAACAGTAGTACCTGTGAGATTACTAATACTAAACTATTCTATGAAGAAATTGTGGGAATGTCAAACGTCTGTGTAGATATTCCTTCAACATCACCAGTTCCACGCGGGAAAGAGGCTTTTCAGGAGGTCTCTGAGTGCAGCTAAACGTTCTAACTTGTCAGAACGTGTCTTTTGCAGCTGTTTGACCCCAACGTGACTGACTATTCGTTCTCAGGTGTATGACTGTGAGTTGGAGTCCGTCCAAGAATTCAGTGGGCTGACAGATTTTTGCAGCACCTTCAAACTGCAGCGAGGCAAGAATGGACAAGGGGATGATGACCCCACTGTGGTTGGAGAGTTCAAGGTAAGATTGAAGATGGCAAACGGCGTAAATATGAGCGGGCTTGTGCTTGGATCACTTTGTCTTACAGCTCTGCATGAGAATGTAATTTATATGTGGTTTTGTACATACAGGGTTCATTCAAGGTGTATCCTCTACCAGATGACCCAGGTGTTTCCCTTCCTCCCCGTCAGTTCAGAGAGCTGCCAGAAAGGGGCCCTCAGGAGTGTCTGGTCAGGATATACATTGTCCAGGGTTTAACCCTGCAGCCCAAAGACAATAATGGCAGAGTAAGTATGCGGATTTCCATTTATACAATACCAATAATCGCAGCATGTTTCTATAACTACTTGTGGTGTTTGTCCTGCTCAGTGTGATCCGTACATTAAGATATCGCTGGGAAAGAAAACCACTGATGACAGAGAAAATTATATTCCCAACACCACCAGCCCTGTATTTGGAAGGTAAGCAGTACCACCTAATTAATGGGTGAACAGCTCTAAGGCACAAACTACTTTACACGAGCAAGACCTTGACCATAACCACCCCAAGGCTAAGGAAAAACTGGTTAAGCAGACCAGACTCACTGGGGCGACCATCTGCTATAGTCATATGAAGAATATACAACAAAAGAACAACACAGAATACTCAGAACATGCAGTGACAAAATGTTGCAGCTATTCAACCACATACAGCCCAGTGCTCACAATAACTGATTACTGGAATAAGATCAACTTTATTTATCCTGAAATAAATTATTTTGCCAGAGTACCAAAACAGTGACGGGAAAGTGAAAGATAATTTGCACAAGATGTTTGACAATATTGCACATAGCTAACTGCCAAATTCTGTTCATTATGTATTCATCCTGCAGAGGGGGGAGGAATTAAACGGTCTGTCACAGGTAGGAAAGACCTCCTGTGGCATTCTGTGGTGCACATTGGTGGTCTCAGTCTGTGGCTGAAGGTGTTCTGACATGTCAGTGTGGCATGCAGGGAGTGGGAGGTGTTGTCCAGAATGCTGAGCAGTTTCCTCAGCATCCTCCTCTCGGACACTTTCACCACAAACTCTAGCTCCACCCCCAAGACAGAGCCAGATCTCCTGATTAGGTTGAGTCTGTGTCAGCTGACTTCAGCCTGCTGGCTCAGCACACTACAGCGTAGAACATGACGCTGTAAACCACTGAGTGATGCAACATATTTTTGCAGCCATTGAAAGATCTGAGCCGTCTGAGGAAGTGCAGTCCGCTCTGACCTTTCTTATACACAGTATGTGTTTACAAACCAGTCCAATTTGTCGTCTATGTGCACATCCAGGTACTTGTAGTAGTCCACAATGTCCACCTCAGAATGAAGGCCAGAAAGTGAAGATTAGAGTCCCAGAAACATTGACTGCATAGAACATTAGTGATTGTATCAATCCCAGATCAAGTCATTGAAATCCAGCATTGTGCAGCTCTCACCAGAACCCTGATGCATCTCCAACCACCAGCGAGTTTCTTAAAATAGTTTATACACACTTTTAAAGGAACTAGAGGGTCCTGTATAGGCCCAATGCCCATCGGTGCCAATGATTATCCCTAGATTCAAAGCATGAAGTGCATAAAAATCTGTTTCAATTTATTTTCAGTTATATAGCTCCAAATCACAACAGTTGCCTCAAGGTGCTTCACACAAGTAAGGTCTAACCTTACTAACCCCCAGAGCAACAGTGGTAAGGAAAATCTACCCCTCAATGGGATGCCAATCCAGCGCAGGTTTGTTCCAAGGCAAGGTTGGCACAGTTTACAGTTGGGTAGTGTCTTGTCCAAGGATACAGACTGGTATCATGACAGTGACTCTAACTCAGGATGACACATTTTGGCCAAGTCCTTATCCCACTGAGCGACCTTCTTTATGTATAAATAAAATCAAGAAATTAAAATGGACAAGTGTTTGATTTACCTGCTCAATTTTACTCTTGAACATACTTTAAAACTTTTCAAACTCTTTTTTTTTTTTTCTTCTTCAGGATGTTTGAGATGACCTGTTTCCTACCCCAGGACAAGGATTTGAAAATCTCCGTATACGATTTTGATCTCCTGACCCGCGATGAGAAGGTCGGCGAGACCGTGATAGACCTGGAGAACCGCTTCCTGTCACGGTTTAACGCCTACTGTGGCCTGCCACAAACCTACTGCATGTAGGCAAAATCAAGGGCAAAGTGTAAAATATTTCTGAAAAATGTACAATCATACACCAGGCTGAATCTGTTTTCATGTTAGTTCTGGTGTGAACCAGTGGAGGGACCAATTGAAGCCATCTCAGATCTTGGAGAACTTGGCTCGTCTCAAAGGCGTGTCCAAACCCAGGACGGAAGACAACGGCACCACACTCACCTTCAACGGCAAAGAATACACGCTGGCACAGTTTGGTAATGTGGAGTTAAGGATATCATTGTGCAAATGAGTGTCATTATGGACGTGTAACAGTCGAGCTACAGTGAAGTGATTTGTGAACAAACCTTCAGTCCTCAACTTTGGTAGCTGTAATAATCTGTCATTGGTAGGTGACGAAGGGTTTACAACCCTGTTGTTTTTGACACATATTGCAAAATAAAACCGTGCCCACCCCCCACCCATTGGGTTTTCATGTGCCACCACTATATAAGTAATATGTGGAACATGTCACCTTGCCCGTGTCTGTGTGGACATATTCTTGCGCACATGTTAACTCATTAAGAATACACGGCAGACATTTGATACATATGTACACCACTGAGTAGATCAGTGAAATCACACGTTTAATAATAATAGTATTAACTATAATAGTATTAACTACTTGTGTACAGCTTTCCCAGGATTCAACACATGAAGCAAACTCCAATAATGAAAGAATGAACACAAACGATGCACAGAAATATTCCAAATTAAAGAGCAGCTTAAAAAAAATGTACTCACATTTTTATTGTACTGTTTTCAATTTTGTGGGTCACCAATCCGTTTTTCTGCTTCACATAACATCAAATATGTTGTCCAATGTGTGTTATCTGTCTTGTTAATTTTTAGAACTTAAGTCCTTTTGGTACACACCACAGGGCTGAGGGCTTCCTACACAAAGCCGTTGTTCCCTCCATCAGTGACAATCTGAACATTTCTTTTGTTCAAACTGCATCAAAAAACATTCAAAATGTTGTCTGACGCATGTTTATTTGTCCATCTTGCTTCTTTTAGATTTTAAAGATCCTAAAGTAACAGCCCACACTTTGGCGTACACATGTGCTGCTGAGTTACTGTCTGTTAAACTCACCCCAAGGAAATGTTTAAAAAAAAAAAAAAAGTTTGACATACAGAAAAAAGGTGCAAGTTGTACACTGGTGTGACACGTACATACATCACTCTGCCCCCGTCCTCCTAAACAGGTATTTTTTGGACAGGTGCAACTTGGGTTGCCAACTGCCCCTTGAAAAAAAGGAATAGACCCATGTTTAGAAACAAAAGTACACAGCAAATGGCTTAAAAATCACCGTGACGAGAGGGGTGAAGGCAATTGGGCTGGCCGGTCAACGAGGTGTCCCTTATTTATTTTTCAGGGAGTTGGCAATGCAACTTATATTCCAGTCCGTAACTTCTTTACCACTAATATACAATTTCCATGTCCAGAGGACAACATGGAAATTCATCAACACTTGGGTCCACCCCGAGAACGAATCTGCCTGCACGTGCTCAGGACGCTGGGTCTTGTCCCAGAACACGTGGAGACTCGGACCCTTTACAGCACTTTCCAGCCCAACCTTTCTCAGGTTAGACCTCTTACACCTGACAGTGCCATTATTACTCTGAGGCCTCTTGTGAAACCTGTCCACTAACTCAATCTTTAGGGAAGGCTTCAGATGTGGGTGGATGTTTTCCCCAAAATCATTGGCATCCCTGGACCTCCATTTGAGATCTCACCCCGTAAACCTAAGAAGTACGTTCTGTGTAGCACTTGAATACTTTAAATATCCCATAAACCAAAGTCTTCACTTGTAAACGTCGACAGTGTTCGGTTTTTAGGTATTTCCTGCGAGTTGTCATCTGGAACACCACAGATGTGACGCTGGATGAGAAAAGCATCACTGGAGAAAACATGAGTGACATCTACGTCAAAGGGTATGTTTAAGTGGTTCTGACACTCAACTACAACCTTCTACCTTTGATACATTATTACAGTACGATGTTACCCGCAGATGTGACCTGTAGACTGAAGTCTCCTGTTCTTTCCATGTGCAGTTGGATGCCAGGTATGGAGGAGGACAAGCAGAAGACAGATGTCCACTACAGGTCTCTGGATGGAGACGGCAACTTTAACTGGAGGTTTGTCTTTGGCTTTGAATACCTGCCTGCTGAGCAACTCTGCCTCGTGTCTAAGAAGGTGAGGACTGGCTGAACTCCTTTTCCACCTGTTGGCTGCAAGTATCTCAACAGGACCAGTAACTTTTCTTCCCAACAACAGGAGCACTTTTGGAGTCTTGACAAAACGGAGTTCAGGATTCCACCCAAGCTAATCATACAGATATGGGATAATGACAAGTTCTCACTAGATGATTACCTAGGTAAGTGTCCTGAAACAAGATGCACACGTTTCTACATAAATAGAAAAATGTTACACATAATGCAGGTAGACAGGAGGTGGACTACCAATCTGTAGACCTGGTTCCTGTGTCCTTGGACAACGTACTTAATCTGCATCAATGAGAAGTAACTTGTGATGACCTTCCAAGATGGCGCCCTGGTATTCTGGTGCTCCCTGTTTTGTCTGTTTTTGTGCGTGAATCGTGTGTCATCGTGTCCCTACACCCGCGAGGAGCTTCTAAACAAATCATCAACACCCACGGACATTACGCCAGTTTTTTTAGTGCCTGTAGCTGAACTGGTTCACTTTTTGGCCAAAAAGTGAGACGACGGCGGAGAGGAAAACGAGCTGGAGCTCTCGTGCGCCTCAGACGAAGGGGCACGTGCACGCCCCTACCTGGGATATTTCTCTCCAACGTCCGCTCACTCCACAACAAAATGGATGAGCTGGCACTGCTGATGAAGAAGAATAGAGATTTCTCCTCATCTTGTGTACTGTGCTTCACGGAGATGTGGCTAAATGCACAGACACCGGACTGCGCGCTCCAAGTAGAGGGATTCCGACTCCTCCGCGCAGACAGAGACCGAGCACTCTCTGATGGGAAAAACAAGAGGTGGAGGACTCTGCTTCTATATCAACAACGCCTGGTGCACCGATGTGACTGTGATCTCCCAACACTGCTGTCCCTCTCTGAAATATCTCCTCATAAACTGCAGACCGTTCTACTCTCCACGTGAGTTTAACTCTTTCATACTTTGCTCTGTGTATATTCCACCGAGCGCACGCTCGCGGATCAGATTATGAGCGTGGAGAGAGACTTTCCGGACTCTCTTGTTATAATTCTCGGTGATTTTAACAAAGGGAATCTCAGTCAGGAATTACCAAAATACAGTTTGTTAAATGCCCGACCAGAGAAGGGAGCACGTTTGATCATTGTTACATGACAGTGAGCGGCGCCTACCGCGTGGTGGCCCGTGCAGCTTTGGGGCTCTCAGATCACGTGATGGTCCACTTGATCCCCACGTACAGACAGAGACTTAAACTCTCTAAACCTGTTGTGAGGACGTCTAAAGTGTGGAGGAGCTACGCGTGTGCTTGGCCACCACGGATTGGGATATGTTTGAGGCTTCAACAGACAGTCTAGATAACTACACAGACACTGTGACATCATATATTCATTTCTGTGAAGACAGCATCATCCCACAGCGTACCAGGGTGAGATATAACAATGACAAGCCCTGGTTCACAGCTAAACTCCAGCAGCTCCGTCAGCAGAAAGAGGTGGCTTTCAGAGAAGGAGACAGAGACAGCTATAGAGGTGCAAAGTACAGATTTAGCAAGGAGGTGGCAAAGGCTAAATCCATGTACAGTTCACGTCTGCAGCAAAGGTTCTCTGCCAACGACTCGGCCTCTGTGTGGAGGGGGTTGAAAGAGATCACCAACTACAAGCCCAAAGCACCTCGTTCTATTGACGACCTGAAGCTGGCCAACGACCTGAACGTTTTCTATTCACGCTTTGAAGACAAGGACTCACACCTCCCCACCCCCCCACACAACTGGATACTCAAACACTATGGACCTCCCCCCTCTCACTGCTGCCCTCCCCACTCCCCCTGTTGCCCTCTCGGTCCAAGAGGAGGACGTGAGGAGACATTTCAAAAGGCTGAATCCACGTAAGACCCCGGGCCCAGACTGTGTCTCTCCTGCCACCCTGAGACACTGCGCTCATGAGCTGGCCCCAGTCTTCTCGGGGATCTTCAACACCTCCCTGGAGTCATGCCATGTTCCAGTCTGTTTCAAGTCCTCAATCATAGTTCCAGTCCCCAAGAAATCACGCGTCACTGGACTTAATGACTACCGTCCTGTGGCTCTCACATCTGTAGTCATGAAGACCTTCGAACGCCTGGTTTTATCCCACCTGAAGTCCATCACCGACCCCCTGCAGTTTGCCTACAGAGCCAACAGGTCTGTAGATGACACCATAAACCTGGCCCTGCACTCCATCCTGCAGCACCTGGACTCCCCAGGAACCTACACTAGGATCCTGTTTGTGGACTTCAGCTCTGCATTCAACACCATCCTTCCAGCTTTGCTCCAGGACAAGCTTTCTCTGCTCCATGTACCCAACTCCACCTGCAGGTGTATCACAGACTTCCTGACGGACCGGAGTCAGCGTGTGAGGCTGGGAAAAAATGTCTCAACACTCGGGCTCTCAGCACAGGATCTCCACAGGGCTGTGTCCTTTCCCTCTGCTCTTCTCCCTCTACACTAATTGCTGCACCTCCAGCCACAACTCTGTAAAGCTCATCAAGTTTGCGGACGACACCACCCTCATCGGACTCATTTCGGATGGGGATGAGTCTGCCTACAGGAGGGAGGTGGACCGGCTGGTGACCTGGTGCAGCAGCAACAACTTGGAGCTCAACGCCCAGAAAACAGTGGAGATGATCGTGGACTTCAGGAAAGCCACAGCCCCCCCGCCCTCCCTCGCCCTCACCAACAGCCCCATCACCACTGTGGTCTGTCACCGCTTCCTCGGCACCACCATCACCCAGGACCTCAAGTGGGAGTCAACCATCAGCTCCCTCATCAAGAAGGCCCAGCAGAGGATGTACTTCCTGCGGCAGCTGAAGAAGGCCAAGCTGCCTGTCCAGCTGATGGTCCAGTTCTACACGGCCATCATCGAGTCCATCCTCTGCTCCTCCATCACAGTGTGGTACGCCGGGGCCACAGCCAGGGACAGACACAGACTGCAGCGCATTGTGGCCTCTGCTGAGAAGGTGATCGGCTGTAGTCTTCCATTTCTCCACGACCTGCACGTCTCCAGGACTCTGGGCCGAGCAGGTCGGATCACAGCTGACCCTTCTCACCCTGCACACGGTCTATTCAAACCACTCCTCTCGGGCAGGAGGCTACGGTCCATCCGGACCAGAACCTCCCGCCATAAGAACAGTTTCTTCCCCTCTGCCGTTAGACTCATGAACACCTCATAACTCAGTCACCTTAAGCTTAACTCTGTCACTTTATCATTTTATCACGGGTCACTTTAGACAGTGTAATTTGGTTTTTAATTGCACTCCTCCCACTGCACTGTTTTTTCTGTTGCACACAGCCTTTCATATTTCATATTTCTTTTTTTTTTTTATCTTATTTTGACACATGTTATATTTTATCCTAGCATTTTATCTCTTCTTAATGTTGCACCATTGTACCGAAGCAAATTCCTATTCTGTGAATCCTGTTCACTGGCAATAAACTTCTTCCGATTCTGATGGACGGGTGTCCCTAGGGGAAGTCTCATCTACTTCACACTGAAGAGTTGGGATATTCACTGGTACCAATGGGCCTGTATAGGCCTTGTTTGGTGTGGAGGTTGCTGCTGTTGTAGATAGAATCTGTTAAGGTCTACAGTTTGATTCAGAAAGCCCTTTGCTGTGATCCAGGTACGCTGGAGCTGGATTTGCGAAACCTGGTTCCTCCTACCAAGACCCCAGAGAAATGCTCTCTGGACACGATGGAGCTTTTGGAAATGGGTTCGCCACAGAAAATGGATCAGACCAAATCCCTGTTTGCTCAGCAGTCGGTCAGAGGGTGGTGGCCTTGTTCCATTGAACAGGGTGGGAAGAGGGACCTCGGTGTAAGTGTTACCACTCTCCCGTTTTATTGGATATTGACCATTTTTATAGCCAGATGCTGTTTTAAGAAAAGTAATTGGACAAACTAAATAAGGTTTATTCTTACTACAAATCACTTTTACAGCCAGTATTCTAGAGACAAGTCCAGGGACAGGTACATTAACATTTCCAACTCACTGAATTTGTTCTGGACTTCATTTACTTCAAGAAATACAAACTGTAATGGTACTACATGGTAAATATCTGGAGTAAGCAGTTCTCAAAAACTGAGTGAGGGAAGACGCTCTACCACATCAGACGGCTTCTGTGGCTGTAACTGGGCAACCTGCATTGCGTAACCTTTATGTTGGACTATCACAGAAGTTGGATGGGAACTTCAAGCCTAGACTTGATGCATTTTCAGACAAGATTCCATTCCACCACAAAGCTTTGAGTGGTGGTGCAACAGACAGAAGTTGCACTATGTAGTGTCGCCAATTGCAACCACAGAAGCCGATCACTTCTGCTGCTGCTTTGGAACGCTGACTGCTTTTGAGAACTGCCTAACAATTGGATTAACAATTTAATTTGTCCAGTTACTTCTGGAATCTGAAAATGGTTTGATTTTGTAAATGCCCATAACTTATTAATGCAATAGTTGAAAGTCTACACTACAAGCATATTTGAACTCCTTTTTGATTATGTACAGAGGTAGAAGTACAAAAATAAATCTAAATACTTGTGCACCTGTCTATGATCCTTGATTACATCATGGTCCGGCTAATTATCTGATCTGGTCCAGAGGCTGGCTATTCTTCAGGGTCTGAATGGTGGCCCTTTGGCCTTGCATTTGGAATTTGACATTGTTCTGACACCCCCCGTCCCCCCAGTTTTTATTTTTTTTTATACCAAGAAATTTATTTTTTTTTTGTAGGCAGTTGTCTAATGTGGTATCTCTGCTGTGTGTGTTGTGCACATTTGTCACGTATTTACAGGGCAAAGTGGAGATGACGTTGGAGATCATAAGTGAAGCAGAAGCAGATGAGAGGCCTGCAGGAAAAGGCCGGGATGAACCCAACATGAATCCCAAATTGGATCCTCCCAAGTAAGAACCAAAAAAAAACCCCCACAAACTTGCATGTTAATTTAACTGTAAAAAATAATGCCCCCTTTTTTGGGGGTTCATTGAGGAGTACAGTAGTGTTCAGAATAATAGTAGTGCTATGTGACTAAAAAGATTACTCCAGGTTTTGAGTATATTTCTTATTGTTACATGGGAAACAAGGTACCAGTAGATTCAGTAGATTCTCACAAATCCAACAAGACCAAGCATTCATGATATGCACACTCTTAAGGCTATGAAATTGGGCTATTAGTAAAAAGAAAAGTAGAAAAGGGGGTGTTCACAATAATAGTGTGGCATTCAGTCAGTGAGTTCATCAATTTTGTGGAACAAACAGGTGTGAATCAGGTGTCCCCTATTTAAGGATGAAGCCAGCACCTGTTGAACACGCTTTTCTCTTTGAAAGCCTGAGGAAAATGGGACGTTCAAGACATTGTTCAGAACAGGATAGTTTGATTAAAAAGTTAATTGGAGAGGGGAAAACTTATACGCAGGTGCAAAAGATTATAAGCTGTTCATCTACAATTATCTCCAATGCTTTAAAATGCACAAAAAACCAGATATGTGGAAGAAAACGGAAAATAACCATCAAAATGGATAGAATAACCAGAATGGCAACGTCACCCATTGATCAGCTCCAGGATGATCAAAGACAGTCTGGAGTTACCTGTAAGTGCTGTGACAGAAGACGCCTGTGTGAAGCTAATTCATTTGCAAGAATCCCCCGCAAAGTCCCTCTGTTAAATAAGACACGTGCAGGAGAGGTTACAATTTGCCAAAGAACACATCAACTGGCCTAAAGAGAAATGGAGGAATATTTTGTGGACTGATGAGAGTAAAACTGTTCTTTTGGGTCCAAGGGCTGCAGACAGTTTGTGAGACGACCCCCAAACTCTGAAATCAAGCCACAGTTCACAGTGAAGACAGTGAAGCATGGTGGTGCAAGCATCATGATATGGGCATGTTTCTCCTACTATGGTGTTGGGCCTATATATCGCATACCAGGTATCATGGATCAGTTTGGATATGTCACAATACTGGAAGAGGTCATGTTGCCTTATGCTGAAGAGGACATGCCCTTGAAATGGGTGTTTCAACAAGACAATGACCCCAAGCACACTAGTAAACGAGCAAAATCTTGGTTCCAAACCAACAAAATTAATGCCTCGCAGATGTGAAGAAATCATGAAAAACTGTGGTTATACAACTAAATACTAGTTTAGTGATTCACAGGATTGTTAAAAAAGCAGTTTAAACATAATGTTCTACTACACTACTGTTATTGTGAACACCCCCTTTTTTTTTTTTTTTTTTACTAATAACCCAATTTCATAGCCTTAACAGTGTGCATATCGTGAATGCTTGGTCTTGTTGGATTTGTGAGAATCTACTGGTACCTTGTTTCCCATGTAACAATAAGAAATATACTCAAAACCTGGATTAATCTTTTTAGTCACATAGCACTATTATTATTCTGAACACTACTGTAAGTTCAGACTTAACATCTAACATCTCTGTAACGTAACCGACAGTCGCCCAGAGACGTCCTTCTTCTGGTTCACCAACCCTTGTAAAACCATGAAGTTCATTGTGTGGAGGAGGTTCCGGTGCCTCTTCATTGGACTGATCATCCTGATCATTGTGGTTCTCTTTGTCGCCATCCTGTTGTACTCCTTACCGGTAAGGACCGATAGCAATCTGACAGTTTGCAATTTCACAGATGCCGTAATAAACTGGTGTAGTCACTACAGTATCGCAACCTCAGTCACATTGTGTAGCTTTGCTTGAAGTGACTTTTAAGTTTGCTTTTTGACTGGAACCAACAATCTGATAATTTCATTATTCCAGAACTACATCTCAATGAAGATCGTGCAGCCACTAAAGTAGGTCTATAACAGAGCAGCAGCAGTGAAGCCAGAGACTCAGAATGTCTACAAGACAGCACCAAGTGGACAACTACTGCCAAACCCTCACTTTTTAGTCACCTCCTGTGTATTTTGTGTCTAGATGAGGCCTGCACCTTTGCACCGAACTATGCAAACCATAAAACTGTGATAGATATCAGAACAGGAAAATAAGAGCCTACTTAGTTATAATCTCGGTGACTAGAATAATCAAAATCCTTTGACACTGTAATGAGTGTAATTAATGTTCACTGTTCATTCAACGTTTTGGTAATTTGTGTTTGTGGTAATACACTGACTAAATTTTTAACATGTTTTTCAAGTTGTAACTGTGGTGACTGAACTGGATGTTACACTGTACAAGGGTTTGATTTTCTGGTCACTAAATGTCACCCTGTCACACATATTCAGCCTCCCTGGACTGAACAACCACACCAAAGGCAATACTTAAAAAAAAAAAAAATCAGGTTAGGAGATTAATGAATACTACGGTATATTACCAGCAGTCACACCAAATATCTTTGTATCAAACTCAAATCTGTTGAATAAATTAAACTGCATTTAACAAATGTTTATTCCTTTTTTCCCTCCGACACTGGAAAGTCACTGACTGTACTCAAGAACTACAGTTACAGGGTCTTGATGTACATAAGAATTTTAAATCTATCAAGATTATACATTTTTAAACTAATTATATACACTGCACAATTATGTACATTCAACAGATTTACTTTAAAATGGTGACGTTTGTAATTTTGCCTCTGTGCTTAAAGTGTCGACTTTCAGCTGTATCAAGGAGTTCCATCAAATTGCAGTTGTATCAATTTTCAGAGCCGTAAGTAATTTGACAGCTGTACGACAAGCGGTTTCCCAGTTGGGTGTAGCCTGCTCCCTCGATATTCCACAGAAAGTTAAGCAGATAAGTCTGGAGTTGATTCAGACAGTTTGCATTTGGTAACTTGGCCATAATTAGGCTCGAAAGAAAACGTAGACGCTTTGGCAGTGAACAAATCAATGGACAATTTTCAAGTTGCGCCTGCATCTTGAAAGCGAGACTTCTGGTTAGGGAGCCTCTTGCTCGCGTGTTTGCGTCATTAGAACAGCTCAGCTGTCAGATTTCCAGGGAGTGAAATGGGCCGCTGGAGGTGAATTTCACGCCGTATCGGTAATTCATTTGGTTATTAACCCACAAGGAATGAGGAGTGCTGCAGTGGTGTGAATGTTGACGTAAAGCTCCAGTTATGCGATACTAACAAACGACACCAAAGCCAAAATGAAACAAGAAATCTGGACTTGACATCTAAAATTCTGACAAAGCGCTACCTACAGGAACGAAGCTGGACGACTGTTACTGTTGAAAAATGTGAACGAATCCTGGTAACTTCAATTCCATATTATTTTGTTTTGTCTTGATGGTTCCTCATCGTTTGTGTATTTCCCGTACCATCGGTGTTGCGTTTAACTTTCGGCCAACCTCCCAAGTCCGACGTCTTGCACGATTGACGACGTCCAGTGATTGACGATATCTGAAGGGATCAATAACTAAAGAGCCAATGAGCTGAACGTGACTCGTCCATGTGTGGGACGAAAAGCAACGTTGTCATACAGAATCAACAGCCGCAAATTGCGTCTCCCTAACCGGACATCATCACGCATAGCGTGTAGGTGCTGCTTTAGCGGCAACTTGAAAGTCATCCATTCAGTACCTTTAAAAAAAAAATGAGGAACACACTGGGGTGATTCTTTAACTACAGGCACTATTGGCCTGTAATGTACTTCCACCACACCATTGCCTTACAATATAAAGCGCCTTGGGGCAACTGTTTGTTGTGATTTGGCGCTATATACATGTGCTCTGTCACTGTTTATCTCCATAGAAACTACCCAAACAATCTTTCATACAAACTGTTTAGGGACATTACAGTGTTGTGGTGGAAATTACGGCAATAGTGTGGGACAACTACATTTTGTTTAAAAAAAAATCGCAACAGTTGTATGACATTGAATACCCCAATTATGTTTTGATTATTTTACTGATATTTTATTCAGAGATTTTAAAACATTAGAAAAAACGTCTCTTTACCATTCATTTTATCATTGAAGATCAAAAGTGTGGGTATGGGACAAGCACAAAACGGCAATATTTGCATATAATGATGCTGAAAAAAGGTGAAAAAGTCATCATAGCCTACTAGAACAAATTTCTTAACACAGTTTCATTGTAAAGATAACTATAAAAGTGAGAAATTTCCCCTTTTTTCTGTTTTTCATACAATATGATCAAAGGACATAATAAGTGCCCGTAGTCTAAGAATCACCCACTGACTAAATACAACACCAAAAGACGAAGACCAAGTAAGACAACAGCACATGATGGCAGAATTCTTTCCGTTGTCAAGAAAAACTTTCAACATTTAGTCAAGAATACTAAGAAGGCATAAAAATTGTCAGTCTAAAATTAAGTTGGAAATGAGCTGTAATTGATGGAAGCTGCACTATACACCTGGAGGAAGCACAATTTGACTCCTAGAGTTCAGAGTCATTGGCCACAACAGCTTTTCATCCAAGTATGAACAGTAATCTATATTTTCTAATGGTTCTCTTGGCCTCTGCAAATGGAGAGACTATACATAAAAAAGGTTGTTGTTTACTGATTAAGGTACAGTATTTTGTTAAACCCTTTGAACTGAAGCTGAAAGTCTACAATCGCCTCTTGATTGCTTCATTTCATTGTAGTCTACAGAGGCAAAATAAATAAACGCAATTTCTGGATGTATTTAAGTTATTCTTCTTCTGAGGTGTGATGTTTGCAGTGCTGTTGGAGGAACGCCTCCACCTCCCCTCTCTGTGCCAGGCTGTTGGCTTTGCCTTGGAATCGTCCATTCTTTCCTGCCCCCTTCCCTTGTAGCATTTTTAACACCCTGTGGAGCAGAAAAAAATCTTAACGGCACTGTTTTCTACTATCTACTATTAAAAACTAGCGAGTTACAAAGTATGGCGTCTCTTACTGTGGTCCCGTCTTAGCCACCAGATCACTCGGTCCAGCTAGCAGAAACAGACCGGGTCCCTTCTCCTCGCCAACAGTCAGGAAAACCAACGTTCCTGAAGATGGTCAAAATGAAACTGGGTTTAAGTAAAACTCTCAGCCTGAGATCTTCCTAAGCAGTCATGGTGATAATTTTACCTCAGTGCCTATTTCGTTGGCGATGATGTGCATGAACTCGTTATCCCCATCTTTCCTGCAGAGAGAGAACTTTCTTGTATGTAGAAAGTTTTTTTTTTTTAAACTTTGCCCCACAAAGTACTATCACACCAGGTCGTTGTCGTCTCCTACCTGTGCAGGCTGAAGAAGTTGCCCCTCTGAGGGTCATTCTTAAAATTCTGCGCTATGAGGATGGCCAAGTCTCGCAGCAAACTCATGTTACTCTGTCAAACACACAACACAATTAATACACACTTTGAATTACTATCGGTTAAAAATAATTAAATCAGCGGCAGATTTCTTACTTTTTGCAGCAGCTTGACAGATTTCAGCAACTTGTCAACACCCTCTACGTGTTTATCAGGTCCCGTGCTGTTGAACAGAGTTTTTCAGCTCAGGCGTAATGTTCGAGTCTGACTCACCAATTTGAATGTTGAACTTACTTCAGAATGGCCACCAGAGAGCGCTCCGTGTTGAAGCTTTTCTCTGCGTATTTCAGCACCCTGTTTCCTGCCAGAAATATCAGGTTGGTTTTGTTTTTCTTGCCTTTCTCGGCCCCCAGTAGCTTTATTACCTAAGTTAGAGATTGAAACTTTTTCAAAAAATCACAAATTAGTTGAACATGCAGTGATGTGAAAGTAACCATTCAAATGGTGTTTTTTGTTTGAATCTTGAGTTTGCACCTTTGATGTACAGCAAACAGTAGCAGGAAGTATTTTCAAAACTGCTCTATTGAAGTACAGCAGGGCTGCAACTGATTTCCATGATTGATTAATGGAGAAACAAATCAATAAATTCATTAGCCCTGATATGGACTGGCAGCCTGTCCAGCATGAACCCCTGCCTCTCGCTCAGTGACTGCTGGTATTGGTCCCAGCACCACGTGACCCTTCATTGGAATAAGCGGGTGCAGAAAAGGAATAAATTTATTCAGCTATAAAATGTCAAAAGGTGAGATATCAATCAGTAGTTTTCAGAGCTCAAGATAATTGTTTCATATGTTTTGTCTACAACCTAAAGTTTACTGCCAGAGAGGATTTAAAAAGCTAGTAACAGACCAGAAAAAAATTTACATTCAAGGTGAAATCATAAAATTTGAATATAAAAGTCTCAAAACAGTCGATTATTAAAATAGTTGATTAATGTAATAATAAACTAATCACTGCAGCTCTAAAGTTCTGTATTGTATACTCTGATTCTTGATCATATCTATAATTAAAATCTGATTGTGGCGTCAGGGTCCACAATAACACAATCTCAACACCAACTGTCTTGGAGATTTGACACAAACACGCAGATTAATTCCTTGTGATTCACCCACACAATATATTATCCTGTGTGGTCTTGACATCTCTACCCAAAAACTGACCACTTTATCTTTGACTAACAGACAACCTTCCAACATGATTAAGCCAGATGGACTCCAAACTCTGAGTTAAATAGTTAAGACCTATTGTATGACCTTCCAAGCTCACTCAAGGTCAAATATTGTCCGATTTTGACTTTTTTTTGCTCTTGCTTGCCTCTACTGGTGGTTGGCTCTCACTGCGGTATTGTATCACTTCCTGTTCCGGAGCACAGCGGTGTTTTTCTGTATCTGTTAGCTGTTTAATCTGCGCAGTTAGATTGATCTAGTTACCTAGATAACGATTTGTTTCACAGTGTAATCTTCACGTGCCTTAACTAAAGCACTCCCTCTGCTGAATCACCTCTAAATTATTTACACATTATTCACTTTGTGTGTTTTTAGGAATCCGCTAGCTTAGTGCAGCCACTAGCTCTTAGCCGGTTTAGCATGGCGGCTTCTCCTGTCTCTCCCGCACTTTTCTGCTCTGGGTGTGAAATGTTTAGTTATTCCTCGGCCTCCTTTAGCAGTAATGGTACTTGTAATAAGTGTAGCTTATTCGTAGCTTTGGAGGCCAGGCTGGGCGAATTGGAGACTCGTCTCCGCACCGTGGAAAATTCTACAGCTAGCCAGGCCCCTGTAGTCGGTGCGGACCAAGGTAGCTTAGCCGCCGTTAGTTTCCCTCTGGCAGATCCCGAGCAGCCGGGAAAGCAGGCCGACTGGGTGACTGTGAGGAGGAAGCGTAGCCCTAAACAGAAGCCCCGTGTACACCGCCAACCCGTTCACATTTCTAACCGTTTTTTCCCACTTTCCTTTTTGCTAAAGCTTATAGTTAGGGCTGGATCGGGTGACCCTGAACCATCCCTTAGTTATGCTGCTATAGACTTAGACTGCTGGGGGGTTCCCATGATGCACTGAGTGTTTCTTTCTCTTTTTGCTCTATATGCACCACTCTGCATTTAATCATTAGTGATTAATCTCTGCTCCCCTCCACAGCATATCTTTTTCCTGGTTCTCTCCCTCAGCCCCAACCAGTCCCAGCAGAAGACTGCCCCTCCCTGAGCCTGGTTCTGCTGGAGGTTTCTTCCTGTTAAAAGGGAGTTTTTCCTTCCCACTGTCGCCAAGTGCTTGCTCACAGGGGGTCATTTTGACCATTGGGGTTTTTACGTAATTATTGTATGGCCTTGCCTTACAATATAAAGCGCCTTGGGGCAACTGTTTGTTGTGATTTGGCGCTATATAAATAAAACTGATTGATATCATATGACCAAATGCCAAGTAATACACAATATCATATTGGTACTTAATACTAACCATAGGTGTATCCATTTCCTTGGAATAGCCATTCTATTGGGCAAACATTTTGACCCTGGCCTGTGATCTTACCTTTAAATGTATTTTTTCTCAAAATAAAACTGTTTTGCCTTTGGGTGACCCTCAATCATTCCACCAAATTCTGTACAAATCAGATCGATTGTTGGTTATTTTGTATACAGGTAGGTGGACGAATACATGGGACTGAAAACAATACCCCGCGTGGAGTACCACACACAGGTTGCATCTGGGTGTTTTTGTCATTTTGCAAAGAGTACTACATGTAATTTAGGGTATTTTTGTGAGGAGTTTCACCTGGAGTTGACTGAGGTTGGACACGTGTGTTCCACAGCACATGTTGGCGTCAATGTCCTGGATATCTATGATCCGAATAGGCCACGCAAGGTCTTCCGGAAGTCCACGACTTCTCACCTGGTTCACACAGACAGGACCCAATCATTATATGGGCATGTGAAATCAATGTCTGATCACCTTAAGCATTTGTTGCACATTCAAACAAATCAGAAAAAGTTGGGACTGTATAGAAAACAATGATTAAAAAACCCCACACTGATTCTTACATTTCTTTAACTTTTATTTCACTGCAGACAGCATGAACACAATATATTTCATGTTGTGTCTGATCAACTTAATTTAATTTGTTAATATGGATCCATTCCTGCATTTAGGCCTGCATGCTAAAAAAAAAAAAAAAAAAAAGATGGGACACAAAAGCATTCACCACTTTGTAATTTTGCCATTCTGTCTTATAACACACTTAAAGGTGTTTTGGCATTGAGGATACTGAGCGCGGAACCATTTTAGCTGTTATTTTGTCCCAATCTCCCTGTAAATCATTATACATTAATACATTTTAAGGTGTGCAGCAGTACAGGGTCACTGTTTTTGCATTTTTTTTTTTTCTTTTTTCCCAAAAATTCTCCACACATTCTCTACTGGGGACACGTCAGGAGTGCAGGCATGCTTGTCCAGTATCCATACCCTCTTCTTCTGCAGCCATGCCATTGTAATGTGTGCAGAATGTGGTTTTTACATTGCGTGAAACTAAATTACTTGATTAAAAAAAAAATAATACAAGCACCTTTTCCACAGCAGGGTCATCTTTAGAGAGCAGTTGAACTGTAACAGGAACATGGGCCCTGATCTTTTCATTGGCCGTTTCCTCCAGGACCTGGAGCTGCTCGGGCTTGATGGAAAGGGTGTCCAGCTCAATGGCAGTTCTCTGACGCCCCAGTTCCCTTAAAATAAACTCTCATGTCACAGTTGAAAGAAGAGTAAGTCATTCTGGTGAGCTGTCCAAAGCAGTGAAGACGTACCAGGATGTGGTATTGTATCCAAACATCGTGTCCACCAAAGCTGAGAGTAAATGCTGAGCTAAGAGTGCAGGAGATATGGATGCATTTACAGTTCACTGTGAAACAAAGTCATGCTGAACAGTCGCTGGCATCACATGTTTTGTGGTCTTTACCTGAGTGTTGCTGCATGTGGTCAAACCTCCTCTCCCAGTCCACTTTTACCAGGACCTCCTGACCCACTTCCAGAGGAGAGCTCACAAAGTGTACAGCATCAGACCCCTGCCTCGTCACCCGTAACACCGGAACATCTCCAATCAGCCCCTGGTCGTCTGGCTGAGGGCAATCAACACATCACATGGAGTGGAGGAAGAACACCATGATATGCAATTTGAAATCTGTCCTGAATCAAACGCAAGAGGAGATCACACATGGATAGATGGAGTGGATTTTGGAGCCCCAACAAACCTGACCACCTCCTTCTGGAAACAAGATGGTGTCTCTGAGCTTGACATTGAAGCCTTTGTGAGTTTCTTTTTTTCCGTTGATTTCTTGTTTCAGCTCAGCGGGATCACAGGAAACAACAGATGTAACAAACTACGATAAAAAGGGAAGGCACAAAATTCAATTCATCTCTGCCAATGGTTTAAGAGTTAAGAGGTTCAAATTCAAATCGAAGTGGCTAAGGATACGTACATCTGTATCTTCTGCGGGACTGCTAAAGGTCGGAGTGAGGAGAACTACGGCCAAGAGATTTCCCCTAACCCTAAGCGCCTGTGCATGCGTATCATGGGTACGATAACATTCTGTAGATACGGGTCCGTACCCGTAGCCACGGCCATTTTAAAAACAGTTTTTCACACATAAAGTCAACTAGTATTTTTCATAAGGAAACAAAAGAGAAATTAATGTGATAAGACATGAGGTCACCGGGGAATATCCTCCGTATCTTTAGAACGGTCTCTGAAGATACGGGTCCGTACCCGTAGTCACGGCCAATTCAAACAGCTGTGTTACAGGCAGTAGACGGGGGCAAATACCCATGCGGATTGACACTTGGTTACGGTGAACTGTAGATCTCAAGATGATTACTAACCTAACTACTAATTATTAACCTGACAGTAATGTGTCATGATTTGAACTATACCGTGACCTTGAGGTGAGGGAGGTGTACTATTACACCCCTAGATGATCCTACATGTGCAGTCATGTAATTGAGGGACTTTGGGAACAATTAGCATGACAATCCAAATTATCAAAATATATGTGTAACCGCTGACATTTGTGAGACTGTCTGATTATCAATTAGATTTCTTTGATGTTGAACAAGACTCCCAATAATCTTCGTTTTAAAATGTAGTATCTTTGGACACTTAACAATTTCTGTCCACAACAAACGGAAAAAAAATCGTGCATTAATCCTATGAGCGCTCTTCTACCTGAATTATGGTTTTTCCAAATCACAAGTGAGTTTAATACATAGCAACAGAAGCTAGCTTCCACTGCATGCTTTCATTTGATCGCCTTATTACGTTATAAAAACATTTAAACTTTCGTACCTCTTTCATATAACTGTCCCGTTGACACTGAAAAGCCATTCTGGAGTGTTTTTGTTGGAAATATCATTTATCAAAGAAACTGAAAAAAAATTCGAAATGTCAGCACACGACGGCAAATAAGGTAGTCCAAATTTAGTAACTTCTTACTTGGGGGAAAAACGTTTGGAAACGCAGCCGTGTTTTGTATTACCGCCACCGTGTGACCTGGAGTGTTATCACACATAGCAACTCAAAGTCGATTTTTCCTTTTTAAAATTTTTATTCTTGAATCAAATACAATCACAATAACACAACATACATACTTATGAGAAAAACAAAGAGTAGTTCAGAAGAACAACAAAAAAAAATTCTACACGCTGCTGCATCACAGCAAATATTTAAATTTATTAAACCAGCTGGATCTATTGTTAAAGTTTGTTTGTCACCAGGATTTATTAAGATTAATTTTCATGTTAAAAAACATTTTTAAGCATTTTTTGTCAATTTCTCATTACATAACAACGAGCATTTTAAATCAGTTTTCACATGAAATAAAACAATGAAACTAAACAAAACATATAATTCCTCAACAGGAGAGGAACAGAAAAGGTATACATAAATATAACGTTAAAAAAATGTAATTAAAACTAAAGTATTTAAAAGGGGAGAGCAGCGATGACATATGCAAAAAACAAGTGTGTAAAATGAGATTTTGAAAGAGATTCCAATTACTTGTGGCTATGATTTTGTGGTCAAAAGGTCAAAGGTCAACCTCAAACTGCAATGGCCCGAGTGAATCTGAATGATGCAGTTAAGATCTTAGCCATCACCTGTTATTAACTGAGTGTAATGATGATATGAATCATTCTTAATAACACAACATCCACACTAACCCTTGTGTCAGTTGGTATGGGAACCCAGATCCAGTTCTAGCTGAGAGTTGCTTCCAGATTTTTTAATCCAATGGAATTATTACCTCAGACATTAACAGTTCCTCTTATTAATGCCAACAGGGGTTGTTTTTTTTTTTTTTTTTGACAGTTTCACTTTGCAAAAAAAAAATATGTTTGAGGCCATGTCTGATGTCATGATGTCAAACCCTGCATCTAGCAAGAAAGAAAACAGCTGTAATGACTCTGAACATCTGTATAGGCCCACAGAGAAAACATCAGGCATCCATAAGGGAACAGGACCGATAAGCAGAATTAATAATGACATTGATATCAATAAATTATCAATTTTCCATCCTTATATAAGATACTACAGCTGGAACAATTAATTCATTCATTAATGATTACGGTCAACTGCTAAATTAATTGCCAACTATTTTCTTAAACGGTTAATCATTTTGAAATTTTTTTTTCAGCTTCTCAAATGTGAATAATTTTGAAGTTTCTAGGGTTTTTTGCCACCCTACAAGACACAGATAAAATCAAACTGATCTAATGTGTACTCATGTGTAAAATCTTTATTATCAATAAATCAAAATTGATTTTTGAAAAATAGAAAGTGGTCAACATCCGATTGCAACTTTTAGCCAATAAAGGAGTCATACTGTGCCAAATTCTTTGTGTTAAATTACCTTTAAGAGTTGCATATAGTTTGACATGCTTATGTATGTCCTCACCTGCTGTGTGAGACACGCCCACTGAGTCAGTCTGACACACCCACACGGTGTGTGGCAGACAAATTTTGACATTAGTCAAACTTCCTTTCAGGTAAATTATATTTTGTTAATAATCAATTTTAAAGTATGGGCACTTATTGAGAAGAACATTTGTTGTCTTCATATATTTTACAAATGTTTCCTGTCATTACGGCACAACATTATTATACAAATAAGACAATTCATTAACTACAAAATCTAGTACAAAGCTTTTGTTTTACTTGGACACCAATTGAATCAAGATGTTAAGATTTTAAAAAATACAATTAAGCATAATATGTCAATAAATAATGCCATAGTATATGTCACAAGTGTAAAAACAGCTTCAGGGTAAGTTAGGCAAATCAGCATCAAATCATCAGCAAATATCGCAAACTTTAGAAGACATAATATTGCCTCATGTATCCTGATTCTTATTAGATTTGAAATGTCCTGAAAACCAGACCAGGATCCAACAAGTGTAACACTCAGTCAGACTGTTGGAAGAAAAGAAACAAAGCATTGGTCAGTTATAATTTATAAATTGCTAATGTGTCGATGCTTTTTCATATTTAAAGATTTATTATCATTACAGTCATGTTTACGAAGGAATAACGATCTTTCTACACTGAAAAAAAATTTGCTGGATTTACTATATTTTCCGGAGTATACGTGTTGCATTTTTCCCCTTTTTACTAGTTTGGGAGATCCTGCGACTTATACTCCAGTGCAACTTATATACCAATAAATAAATAAATAAAAAAAATCATACATTTGTTAATAATAATTACAATGACTATTAATATAAGATTTTCCCAGGAATCAAAGCACTAAACAAAATAAAATTGAATAATAAAAAATTAAACATCAATAATAAAAGAATACACTACAAAAACACACGAAAATTCCAAATTAAAGGGCTTATAATACAGAAAAAGGTATGATTTATAGTCCACTGTGACTTCTATATGAGTTTTTCCTCTTCAAGAGGCATTTTTTAACAGGTTTGACTTATACTCCAGTGCACATTATACTCCGGAAAAATGGTACATGATTTAAACATGTACAGTGGGGAAAATAAGTATTTGACCCCCTGTCACTTTTGCAGGTTTTCCCACCTACAAAGAATGGAGAGGTCTGTAATTTTTATCGTAGGTACACTTCAACTGTGAGAGACAGAATCTAAAAAAAAAAAAAAAAAAAAAAAAAAAATCCAGAAAATCACATTGTATGATTTTAAATAATTAATTTGCATTTTATTGCATGAAATAAATATTTGATCCCCTAGAAAAACAGAGCTTAACAATTGGTACAGAAATATTTGTCTGCCATTACAGAGGTCAAACGTTTCCTGTACTTCTTGACCAAGTTGTCACACACTGCAGCAGGGATTTTGGTCCACTCCTCCATACAGATCTTCTCCAGATCTTTCAGGTTTGGAGTTTCAGCTCCCTCCAAAGATTTTCTATTGAGTTCAGGTCTGGACACTGGCCAGGCCACTCCAGGACCTTGAAATGCTTCTTACGGAGACCCTCCTTAGTTGCCCTGGCTGTGTGTTTGGGGTCATTGTCATGCTGGAAGACCCAACCATGACCCATCTTCAAAACTCACTGAGGGAAGGAGGTTGTTTGCCAAAATCTCGCAATACATGACCCCATCTATCCTCCCTTCAATACGGTGCAGTCGTCCTGTCCCCTTTGCAGAAGAGCACCCCCAGAGTATGATGTTTCCACCCCCATGCTTCACGGGTGGGATAGTTTTCTTGGGGTTTTTTTGTCATCCTCTAAACATGGTAAGTGGAGATGATTCCAAAAAGCTCTATTCTGGTCTCATCTGACCACATGACCTTCTCCCATGCCTCCTCTGGATCATCCAAATGGTCACTGGTGAACTTCAAACGGACCTGGACATGTGCTGGCTTGAGCAGGGGGACCTTGCTGCCCTGCAGGATTTTAAACCATGACAGCATCATGTGTTACTAATGTAATCTTTGTGACTGTGGTCCCAGCTCTCTTCAGGTCATTGACCAGGTCCTCCTGTGTAGTTCTGAGCTTTCTCAGAACCATCCTTACCCCACAAAGTGAGATCTTGCATGGAATCCCAGACTGAGGGAGATTGACAGTCATCTTGTGTTTCTTCCACTTTCTAATAAATAATCATAACAGTTGTTGTCTTCTACCAAGCTGCTTGTCTGTTGTCCTGTAGTCCATCCCAGCCTTGTGCAGGTCTACAGTTTTGTCCCTGGTGTCCTTAGACAGCTCTTTGGTCTTGGCTATGGTGGACAGGTTGGAGTGTGATTGATTGATTGATTGATTGAGTGTGTGAACAGGTGTCTTTTATACAGGTAACAAGTTCAACAGAACAGAACCAGATCAGTTGGGCAGTCACCCACTCTTACCACCACAAGAAACAGCTAAAATAAACCATTAGCATAAGCAGCACAAATTAAAAGCTAGATAACAATTGAAATATAAAATGTAGCTTAATATGTATGTATATAACACAGATTAAGATCTTGTCAGTCAGATAAAACAAGGATGTGACTAGCAACTAGAATAATCATACAGGCCGAGGAATAACTAAACATTTCACACCCAGAGCAGAAAAGTGCGGGAGAGACAGGAGAAGCCACCATGCTAAACCGGCTAAGGTTGGAGTGTGATTGATTGATTGATTGAGTGTGTGAACAGGTGTCTTTTATACAGGTAACAAGTTCAAACAGGTGCAATTAATACAGGTAAAGACTGCAGAATAAGAGGGCTTCTTAAAGAAAAATTAACAGGTCTGTGTGAGCCAGAATTCTTGCTGGTTGGTAGGTGTTCAAATACGTATTTGCAGCAGTAACATACAAATAAATTATTTAAAAAATCATACAATGTGATTTTCTGGATTTTGTTTTTAGATTCTGTCTCTCACAGTTGAAGTATATACGATAAAAATTACAGACCTCTCCATTCTTTGTAGGTGGGACAACCTGCAAAACTTACAGGGGATTAAATACTTATTTTCCCCACTGTACATCAGTTGCACGTGATCAGAATGTGCCCAAATCCTGCAATTTTTTCATATGTCTCTAATTAAGAAACATAAGACAATTATAGCATTTGGACACATTCATATGTCCTTTTTTTTCTTTGTGCTTACAAATCATTCGGAACTGGGGTTGGCTTAAAAAGAATATTCACATTAAAGGATAAATTTCCTAATCATAATGAAATATCATGAGAAAGGGTCAGCGCACTCATTTCAAACAAGTATATTTTGACATTACACTCAAAAAATTATTCATTGAATGAACTCAATTCAGTTACACTCACAAAACTGATGAACTGGTTGAACTCAATTCAATTATGTGCAGCATTTCCATCTTGTAGCACCAACTCAAATAAAGCACATCCATGCAAGATAATTTAATTTAGTTGGGGCTACATATATTTACTACGATGGTAATCCTGCACATAATTGAATTGAGTTCATCCAGTGAATCATTTGTTTGTGTGACACACTCAAAAAACTGACTCATTGGATTGGATTCCATCTAATAAATATATGTAGTCCCAACTCAATTCATTTACATTATTTTGCATGGATGTGTTTTATTTGAGTTGGGGCTACATATATTTATTAGATGGTAATCCTGCACATAATTGAATTGAATTCATCCAGTGAGTCATTTGTTTGTGTGACACACTCAAAAAACTGACTCATTGGATTGGATTCCATCTAATAAATATATGTAGCCCCAACTTAATTAAATTACATTATTTTGTATGGGTGTGTTTTATTTGAGTTGGGGCTACATATATTTATTAGATGGATAAAATAAGACTCCACTTACATCAGTGAGATCGTCCATCGCCGGCGCTGCTCCTTTATTACTGGAGGCCATTTCTTGAATCATCTGAAAATAATCTGGCAGCTAAATATTTACATCTAAACCAAACACTGAGAAACAATATGACAGAAAATGCTTCATAAATTCACTGAGCGCAATAATAGATTTAACAAACATTGCATGGACTCACATCCACGTAGTGATCATACTCTTCCTTTCCCTCGTTTTCCTCGCCCTCCCAGTCCCTCCAGTTATCGAAGTCCACAGAAATCCAGCTAGGCTGCAAAAAGACAGCGCCGCAGAAAAGTTCACGTTGGCATCAGCACATGAACGCGTGATCGGTTCATTCAAACGCACACAGATTTACCTTTGATGGATCTTTCTGGAGACGAGGCCACGCGCAATCTGGCTTGACCTTCCTCAGTAAGATGTTGATGGTGCGGTCGTAGACCCTCTCTCTGGAGTCCTTTAAGGTATAAATGACATTACAAGAACTGTACATTTGCCAGTGATCCAGAAAATAACACACGTAATGTGACAAACGTCACAGCCACAGCTCTCGTTTCGACTAAAACCTCATACTCACATTGATAAAAACTTTGTCATAAAAGTATAGTTCATTGTAGAACACATCATCGTCTTCATTTTTACAGCTGTAAAAATAAAAAAAAAGAGTTTAGAACTTCTGCATGGTGGTTACAGTCTTTAGTCAATCATGAAACCCGATGTGCAGTAAATCTATCTATCTATTCAATCAATCAATCAACTTTTTTCTTATATAGCACCAAATCACAACAAACAGTTGCCCCAAGGCGCTCCATATTGCAAGGCAAGGCCATACAATAACCATGAAAAACCCCAACGGTCAAAACGACCCCCTATGAGCAAGCACTTGGCCACAGTGGGAAGGAAAAACTCCCTTTTAACAGGAAGAAACCTCCAGCAGAACCAGGCTCAGGGAGGGGCAGTCTTCTGCTGAGACTGGTTGGGGCTGAGGGAAAGAACCAGGAAAAAGACATGCCGAGAAGGGGGGCAGAGATCGATCACTAATGATTAAATGCAGAGTGATGCATACGGAGCAAAAAAAGAAAGAAACAGTGCATCATGGGAACCCCCCACAGTCTACGTCTAAAGCAACATAACCAAGGGATGGTCCAGGGTCACCCGATCCAGCCCTAACTATAAGCCTTAGCGAAAAGAAAAGTTTTAAGCCTAATCTTAAAAGTAGAGAGGGTATCTGTCTCCCTTGAGAGAGATAGACAGAAGTCCATCCTTTACCAGTTGTTAACCCAATAATTCAAAAACATTAAATGCTATCATCTCGTAACTACACCAAATTCACAATAAATAAAATGAAAAGCCCTTAGCTCACTGACCTAAACACATTAGCCTAAGCTCATTGATCACAGTCATTGACCTAAGCTCATTGACCACGGTCACTGTCCTAAGCTCAATGACCTAAACTCATTGACCACGGTCACTGTCCTAAGCTCATTGACCTAAACTCATTGACCACGGTCACTGTCCTAAGCTCAATGACCTAAACTCATTGACCACGGTCACTGTCCTAAGCTCACTGACCTAAACTCATTAACCTTAGCTCACTGAACTAGTCTCACTGACCTAAGCTCACTGACCTATACTCATTGACCATGGTCACTGTCCTAAGCTCACTGACCTAAACTTATTGACCACAGTCACTGTCCTAAGCTCACTGACCTATACTCATTGACCACGGTCACTGTCCTAAGCTCACTGACCTAAACTTATTGACCACAGTCACTGTCCTAAGCTCAATGACCTAAACTCATTGACCACGTTCACTGTCCTAAGCTCATTGACCTAAACTCATTAACCTAAGCTCACTGAACTAGTCTCACTGACCTAAGCTCACTGACCTATACTCATTGACCACGGTCACTGTCCTAAGCTCACTGACCTAAACTTATTGACCACAGTCACTGACTGAAGCTTATTGACCATGGCCATTGACCTAAGCTCACTGACCTAAACACATTAGCCTAAGTTCACTGACCACAGTCACTGACCTAAGCTCAATGACCTAAACTCATTGACCACGGTCACTGTCCTAAGCTCATTGACCTAAACTCATTAACCTAAGCTCACTGAACTAGTCTCACTGACCTAAGCTCATTGACCTATACTCATTGACCTAAGCTCACTGACCTAAACTCATTGACCACGGTCACTGTCCTAAACTCATTGACCTAAACTCATTAACCTAAGATCACTGAACTAGTCTCACTGACCTAAGCTCATTGACCTATACTCATTGACCTAAGCTCAATGACCTAAACTCATTGACCACGGTCACTGTCCTAAGCTCATTGACCTAAACTCATTAACCTAAGCTCACTGAACTAGTCTCACTGACCTAAGCTCATTGACCTATACTCATTGACCTAAGCTCACTGACCTAAACTCATTGACCACGGTCACTGTCCTAAGCTCATTGACCTAAACTCATTAACCTAAGCTCACTGAACTAGTCTCACTGACCTAAGCTCACTGACCTATACTCATTGACCTAAGCTCACTGACCTAAACTCGTTGGCCAAACTCATTGATCTAAACCCACTGACCACAGTCAATGACTGAAGTTTATTGACCATGGTCATTGACCTAAGCTCACTGACCTAAACTCATTGACCATGGTCACTGTCCTAAGCTCATTGACCTAAACTCATTAACCTAAGCTCACTGAACTAGTCTCACTGACCTAAGCTCACTGACCTATACTCATTGACCACGGTCACTGTCCTAAGCTCACTGACCTAAACTTATTGACCACAGTCACTGACTGAAGCTTATTGACCATGGCCATTGACCTAAGCTCACTGACCTAAACACATTAGCCTAAGTTCACTGACCACAGTCACTGACCTAAGCTCAATGACCTAAACTCATTGACCACGGTCACTGTCCTAAGCTCATTGACCTAAACTCATTAACCTAAGCTCACTGAACTAGTCTCACTGACCTAAGCTCATTGACCTATACTCATTGACCTAAGCTCACTGACCTAAACTCATTGACCACGGTCACTGTCCTAAACTCATTGACCTAAACTCATTAACCTAAGATCACTGAACTAGTCTCACTGACCTAAGCTCATTGACCTATACTCATTGACCTAAGCTCAATGACCTAAACTCATTGACCACGGTCACTGTCCTAAGCTCATTGACCTAAACTCATTAACCTAAGCTCACTGAACTAGTCTCACTGACCTAAGCTCATTGACCTATACTCATTGACCTAAGCTCACTGACCTAAACTCATTGACCACGGTCACTGTCCTAAGCTCATTGACCTAAACTCATTAACCTAAGCTCACTGAACTAGTCTCACTGACCTAAGCTCACTGACCTATACTCATTGACCTAAGCTCACTGACCTAAACTCGTTGGCCAAACTCATTGATCTAAACCCACTGACCACAGTCAATGACTGAAGCTTATTGACCATGGTCATTGACCTAAGCTCACTGACCTCAACTCATTGAGCTAAACTCATTGACTGCAATCATTGACTGAAGCTCACTGATAATCGTCATTGACCAAAGCTCATTGATAATGGTCACTGACCTAAGACAACAAGTGGATGTCTTCAGTACTAGGTATCTTCACAAGATCCTTGGATGCCTCTGGAGTGGCTTTATGTTTACTTCAGTAGACTCAGATGAGGAGTATGACTTGCACAGTGAAGAAATGTCAGCTATGACATTTTGTAAATGTGGTGTGTTTCCTCTATGCATAATCCAGTGCACAAGCGCCTCCATGTTGAGAATCTCAGCAACTGGAGGAGGGCAAGGACAAGCCCATATTTCACCTGCCTGGGGCATATAGCTGTTTATTTTCAAGAGGTGGACATGGATTGGATGGCTGCCTGGGTGGTTGCCATCCAGGACCCAGGATGGTTCTGTGATGTAGTGGACAAACTCTTTAAAATAAAAAAACAACTAATGAGTCTGTCACCTGCTGTCTGATTTAGTATAATTCTGTGTGGAACTGTACCTGGTCAGACAGCTAATCCCTTATTTTCTGATTGTATCACAGTTGTTGTTGACCTTCTGGCTGCTCCCGTTTTTGTTCAGGGTCGCCACAGAGGACGCAGCCTGATCCGCATTGGTATTTGGCAAACGTTTTACACCGGATCCCCTTCCCGATGCAACTCCAGTTTTACCTGGAAAAACAGTAAATGCCGCTGGTGCTCCGAAGAGGTCTCCCATCCAAGTACTAACCAGACCCTGACACTGCTTAGCTTCTGAGACCTGACAGGATCAGACTTACACTGAGCAGGCCAGCTGCTCTGATTGTATCACAGTGGTGACCTAAAACTCAAATAACATAAATCTACAGAATTTTATAGCAATTTAGCCATGAAAGAAAATAGAGCAAAGGAACTGGCTGGGCTCTGTACACAGTAAATGGGGTCCGTGAGAGAGAGACTGTTTCTACACAGAAATGTGCTAAATCAGAGAAACAAACCATTATTTTATGATTGTTTGCACATCAGTAAATGAACTACATTTATATAGCGCTTTTCCATCTGAATCAGAAGCTCAAAACGCTTTACAATAATGCCTCACATTCACCCCAATGTCAGGGTGCTGCCATACAGGACGCTCACTACACACTAGGAGCAACTAGGGGATTAAGGACCTTGCCCAAGGGCCCTTAGTGATTTTCCGGTCAGGCTGGGATTTGAACCAAGGATCCTTTAGTCTCAAGCCCAACACTTAACCATTAGACCATCACCTCTACTTATCCGTACCTTCTAAAACTCAAATTGTCGGGTCAGGAGTCCACACAACCTTGCAGAAAAGATTCTGTATAAATGTAGCTCGAGTAGACACTTCTTACTTACATGGAGTTTGAAACAAGCTCATCTTTTTTAATCCCAAAAAAGTCAATGTAACAACTGCTTTCAAGTCTAAATTTTCTATGAAGTTACAGTAAGAGGAAGAAGAAAGGGGACAGGGTAGGTGAGGGAGGGGAATAGCTCACTTTTTCATGAAAAACTTACCATAAAATCATCTTTTCTTGCTGGATATCCACCTGCACATCTTTCGGTCTCTGGACCCCAAAGTTGATGGTGACGTATTTCTTTCTGTCAAACCACAGCGCTGGTGCCGGCTGACTGTTAGCACACGAACAATGTGTTTGACTTGAAATGCCAAACTGACCGTATATTTATAACAAACTCCAATTTGCTTTGAGAAGGTCACCTCTTGTTACGCCAAATGACTGAAGGAAAACCACGACAGTTATGGGTTAGAAAAGTTCTAACACACTGGCAAAACACTTACCACACCTCAGGTCTGACAATTTTTGGCTTGTTCATGCTCAGTCTTGGACAGAACCCAAACAAAAAGCACAGAGAAATCCCGGTGTGTTCATGTGTGGGGTCGGAGCCCGACAGGTTATTTATAGAGCGGTTACTATCAGCTGTTGGTGGAGGCCTGTCGCGGCTCCGTCTCCTTCCCTGTATGGTCTGTCAGTGGAACCCTCTGGAAAACTGAGGCTTTTTCTTGGTTTTCCAGTCATTCAACCTCCCCCGACGGGAGTGTTTAGAGAGTACCGTTGGTGCAGGGAAATCCAAAACACATGCGAACAAATACGACGTTTGTATCCACCTTAACTAAAAACATTCAAAATCAAATTTCTCCTTCTTGACATATTCAGTTATATCAAACAAAACCTGTTAATTCTGGAGATGGAAAGATATCATTGTTTTTCAGGTCAGAACCATCCGTATGTGCGGGTGCCGCCGACTGAACGGTCCCCCCTAAAAATCAATCCGCCCTGCCTTCACTGCGCATGCGTCATTTGAGACCACAGCAGCTCGTCTGAGTCTGACTCTCTTCACCCAAAGTGATTAAAAGGATAATGTGATTATTAACCATCAGATGATAAATGTAAAACCTCTTAAATCATTCTAAAGTCAGTTTTAAGCAGAAACAAGGCGAAACTCAGTGACGCTGTTAAATGACCGACGCGCAGTGAACGCATCAGCTAGCAGCTCGTGTAGCTGCGGTGCTCTGATCGCTTCCTTTGTCTTTTATGATGAAATAATGCTGAATTTTTGTGGAAATGATTGTTGTACAAAAGCTTCAGATATCTGTCGCTGAGCTAGATAATGACTGGAGTGTAGTTTGAAGTAGAAACGAGGTGATACCGTAGCTAATGACGCATGCACATTGAAGGCAGGGTGGATCGATTTTTAGGGGGAGACTGTTCAGTCGGCGACACGGTGACAGTGATATTGATAATCTGATACATTTTTCCCATTTCAAAACAGTTAATCTGTTAATACATCAATTTGTCTGAATCGATGTATTAGTCCGCCAATCCGGATCCAGATCGCCTCCAAAATTCAGTGGAGTTCTGTTGTGCACATTTGGTGAGAATGTGTCAAGTAGTTTTGATGTGATCCTTCAAAGCCTATATAAAGTTTAATCTTGATCCAGAACCCAGATCCGGTGTCACCGACCGAATAGTCCCCCCTAAAAATCGATCCGTCCTTCCTTCACTGTGCATGCATGATTAGCCGCGGTTCACCGATTATCGCCTCGTTTCTACTTCAAACTGCACTCCAGTCATCATCTGTCTCAGTGACAGATATCTGAAGCTTTTGTACAATAATCATTTCCACATAAAAGTCAGCATTATTTCATCATAAAAGACGGAGGAAGCGATCAGAGCGCTGCAGCTACACGAGCTGCTAGCTGGTGCGTTCACTGCGCGTCGGTCATTTCAAAGCCTCACCAAGTTTCGCCTTGTTTCTGCTTAAAACAGCCACGTTTCTGCTTAAATATGACTTTAGAATGATTTAAGAAGTTTTACCTTTATCATCTGATGGTTAATAATCACATTATTCCTTTTAATCGCTTTGGGTGAAGAGAGTCAGACTCAGATGAGCTGCTGTGGTCCCAAATGACACATGTGCAGTGAAGGCAGGCAGACAGATTTTTTAGTGGGGGACCATTCAGTCTGCGACACGGTGACACCGATGCTGATAATCTGATACATTTTTCCCATTTCAAAACAGTTAATCTATTAATACATCAAATTGTATTTTGATAACTATTAATGCAAACTGTGTAATAAATATTCTACAGCCTTAAAGGACGGCACATAGCCAGCAACAGGACTGAGATGTGTTATAGAAGATTCAGATGGGATTTGGTTGATTGATTTTTTTTTTTTAAATGTGCGATATCCAAGCCAACAATTTTGTGGCACTTTAGTGCCACAGGCGTGTCACCAAAGTGTTACAGCAGCACACTGAATTGTTAAAGGAGCACCACGCAAGTGTTATAACAGTGCCACCCAAGTGTCACTGAAGTGCCACTCAAGTATTGTATTGGTGACATTAAAGTGTGGCAGGAGTGCCACTCCAGTGTCACTGAAGTGCCACAGGAGTGCCACTCCAGTGTCACAGGAATGCCACTCAAGTGTTGCACTTGCAGCAATGCCACTGAAGTGTGACAACAGCGCCATTGAAGTGTTAGAGAAATGTCACTCAAGTGTCACAGCAGTGCCGCTGAAGTATCACAATAGTATCATTGAAGGTGTTACAGCAGTGTCCTTGAAGTGTCACAGGAGTGTCACTCTGGTGTCACAGCATTTCTGTTGAAGTATCACACGACTGAACAATGAAGGTGTTATGGCAGTGCCAATGAAGTGTCACAGGAGTACCACTGAAGGTGTTACAACAGTGCCAATGAAGTGTTACAGTGATACTGTACAGCAGTGTTACTGATGTGTCAGTGCCAGCCTGTGCCACTAGAGGGATCCACCTGTCCTTACTGTCTTTGGTGTTGAAATTTTAATATTTGGCGCCCCCCTCTGGCTTGGTTTCCACATGATTCATGCATTTTTCTTCCCAAATTCTGTCCAAGGTGGTTTACGTATATGAATAAAATCAACACATGCACATTTGAATCGCTTCATCCAAAAAAAAAAAAAAAACAAAAAAAAATTTGTGGGTCACAACGCAAACGAAGAATTCATCAAAGTGAACAACATGCCCCGCAGACGCCAGGTAAGAAAAAGTGTCGCTTTCACGTTTTCAACGAGGTTTACTTAAGCGTGAGTGATGGTTATATTAATCTATTTATTTTTCTGTGGTCTTCAATCCAATTCACGTTGAATTACTGGTAACCGATCCAGATATAAACTTTGGTTATGGTATGTATCACTGAAATAAAACCGTACGATGAGGACGCGGTGTATTAACTCATTTTAAAAACATCACAGAAGCTGGAATTTTAAAATGTACGTTATCACAAATATAAACTTTCATTGTTTCCAGACCAAGCATGTTAAAGTGTCAGACTTTTGATTCGTCTTGGTGTCCCGGAGCGAACAGAGGCAGTGTGGCTAATTTTTACCAGCTAAGCTAATAATCAGTCATTAGCTAAGCAGCTACCCGGCTAGCAGCTAATTCGATAGCTGCTTTGTGGACTATCCACTCTGTTTTGTTCAACTCCAGTAACATAAAACTCTGTCAAAAAGACCACATGCATAACTTCACATAATGTTGTAAAATGTGACATATGTTGATTCAAAACATTTAGTACCAAGCTGTGTAGTAATGCTAACAACCTAGCCACAGGCTTGTGGCCTTGCAACACAGATTTATTGTCTATTCAAGATCGTCAAATGATTTCATAGTTTGACGGGCTAGTTTTTCCAAAAAAAACTTCGTGGATCCTGATTTGTGGGAAACATTGTTCTGTACAGTCAGGTCCTTAAGTATTTGGACAGTGACAATTTTTGTATTTTTGGCTCTCTACACCACCACAATGGAATTAAAATGAAATAATAATATGTCCTTTGAAGTGGTAAACTCCTTTAATTCCAGGGGTGCCCCCCCCCCAAAAAAATACAGTAATTGTTTAGGAATTACAGCCATTTTCATACACAGTCCCTCCATTTTCAGAAGGCATAAGTAATTAGATGAACAATGAGGGTTATTGGTCATACAAATCATTACTTTTACAGTTTTCAGGGATGGACACATGAGCATTTCAAGTCTATGAATATGTACTGGATTTCACTTCCGTCAATCATTAAAAAATACAAATGATATGGTGAATCTGTGTGGAATAAGTGTGCAAGGAGTAGACAAGTGTGGGAAGCCACCAAGACACCCATGACAGCTGTGTGGGAGTTCTAAACATCTGTGAATGGAGAAACAGTGTGCAGTGCAACTTTTGCTTTAAGAAGTGGCTTTTCGTACCTAGCCGTATTAATAACCCCAAATTCTGTTCATGCGCAGCTCAGCTTTGTTTTCCTTTGGAGTTATTGTTATGGATAGGATTAGTGGTTGTGTTTAATATAGTTTAGGAATCTATGTATCCATAGCAAATACATGTACAAGTATGTAGTGTCGTGATCACATTGCTTATATTGACCAGTGACTGAGACACTACGTACCAATAGACGTTCGCTATATGAATATGGCTATGTATGGATAGCCACTGCATTTGTTTTATGCTTCACCAGTTCTTGTTGGAAGAAAACCGAGAAGTATTTTCTTAAAAAGAAGATGCAGAGTTTGCTAGATGGCACATGGGAAACTCAAGCTTAGACCTGTTTTCTTGTTGAAAATGGGGTGGTATAATTCCAATTTTAAAGTGTCTGTAATCACATTATGATTATTATTCTCTGTGACTAGTTGAACATTAGCTACATGTTTTTTTGTGTCATGGTTGTATGTTGTTATAATTTGCATCATGTAAGTTTTTAATCTTGCGGTGAGGTATAGTTTGATAAAGTGCTGCTCATTCGGCCTTGTTTCCCTCATAGAGGCACGTGGCCGGGAGTGTTTCAGATGGAACTGAAGACTCTGATTCCTCTGCTGAAAGAGAACAGACCAATAGTTCTGAAAGTGATGGGAATGTACCTAAAAGAAAACGCCTTACCAGAGCCTCCACACGCCTTAGCCAAAGCTCACAGGGTTAGCCAGCACATCCTAAATTAATCCCGGTTTATCCTCATCCATGTCTCAGCTGTGTAATGACCCAGTTGCTTCTCTCCAGATACTCCCGACTTGAAGCGAGCTGGCGACCATGACGAATCACCACCACTGACGCCCACAGGTAACGCCCCCTCCTCCGAGTCTGAACTGGACATCTCCAGTCCCAACGTCTCCCACGATGAGAGCCAGACCAAAGATCAGACCAACAGAGACTCCGATAAAGACCTCTCCCATCGACCCAAGCGCCGCCGTTGCCATGAAACCTACAATTTCAACATGAAATGTCCCACCCCAGGGTGTAATTCACTTGGTAAAATACTGTGTTCATTTGTATATTGTGAGGTTTTTTTTTAGTAGGTTTTGACATAATCTTCATAGGTACACTGCTGTCTTATTTGGACATACTCCAGTTGATTGGTTGCTGTCACGTCATCGTGTTAACAGGAAGGACTTTTTCACAGGTCACCTCACAGGGAAGCATGAACGTCATTTTGCTGTGTCCGGTTGTCCTCTTTATCACAATCTGTCCGCTGATGAGTGCAAGGTGAGCATTTTATTTATTTCTTTATGTTCTTGTGTAAAGTGACTACTAATAATGCTTTTTAAACACTTTTACATGCTAAGACTATGTAAAATATGTAACGGTGTGTGCAGGCAGTCAGTCAGTCATGCAACGTTTCACGTGTGAGCAATATAACTTCAGTTGTAGTTGCCCAGTTGTCATCAACTTTATTATATGCCTTACACATAGTGACCCCAAGAGGTCTATTGATTTTTGGGGTTAAAGGCTGCAGGTGTGTACTTTGTAGACGTTTTGTGAACTTAATATCTTCTTTCCTAATTGCCTGATTGTTACCAAACTTGGTGTGGGTGTGTGTTAGCCATGGTGACCCCAAGAAGCCCGTGGAGCAGAAAATCACTGAAATGTACTTTGTAAAACATTTTTGCAGAAAAGCATCACTTTTCAGTGGTGTGCTTATCAACATTTGCTCAGGGCACTGTGAGTTAGTGCAGCACTTGTTTTTAAGGATGCCTATCATCTGTCTTAGACTTCAGTAAGTAAAATGTAAACACAAGCTGTAATCAATGAATTACACTTCACTTTTAGGTGAAAGCAATCAGTCGTGAGAAACAAGAAGACGAACTGAAGGGTCAAGAAGACAACAGTGCACGCCACGCAACCCGTCACCAGGTACTCCGCTTTTCCACTTACTGTTTTTTAATTCTAGGGCTGAAACGATTAGTCGAGTAATTTGAATAATTCTGTTACAAAAGATGTTTGAGGCAAATTCTGTGCCTCGAAACTTTGTTTAACGTTGTAGTACATATGCCAGGCCTGTGAGTGGCGCTATAACATCCCCAGAAAAAAAAACAAGATGACTAGGGCATGCCCATAAGCCGTGTAAACGCTAATGAAATTAGCGTCTAAAGCTGCCATTTTCCAACGTGACACACAGAGTAAAATTAAGCCATTGAAGCAAAGCTGTGTGTTTGTCTGTTTTTAAAAAACACATGGTCCGCTCGACGTGGGGAGTGACTGACTGGGCGGCCGGCTGCTGTCTGTCTCTCTGGTGTGAGAGGCTGGGCGAGTCACAGCTCCGTCCCTGGCTACACTGACAAACAGTTTCTGAAAGATCCTCTCAGCAAAAGTCCACTCTTTCTTTGTGTTTTGCTGACTCCCACTGAGTGTTTCACTTTTTAATGTTCGCTTTTTTGGGCAACACACAGTGCTTCACAAACACAGTAACTTAAATAAAATAATCATAAAAAAACTGACTGTGAGGCTTGCATGTTCAACCTCCAGCTGAAATGCATCTGAGGGATAAAAATAAACATGCAGGGACCCAGTCCACCAACCTTAAAGAACAAAATGGTTAAATTTTACAAGTTGGGGGAAAAAACAAAACAGAAACCACATCCCATTGACAGTTCAGCAAAATGTCAAGATTTTGGCACAGCTATTTTGCTGTTTGTGTCCAAATAAAGCTTTTTGTATGGGAGTGCTCAGGTTATCTGGATTTTTGCTTTGATATGTCTTTTATTTTTTGATCCAGCATGCTTTTTTACACATCTTGGATGTGTGTGTCTCTTCTGATTTACTAAGATTTTGGCACAGAGACATTGTGCCATTGCTTAGGGAGAGACCTGCACTATTGATGTTGTTTAAAAACGCAAAAGTACTTTTTATCCGATTACTTGATTAATCACCAGAATAATCGATAGAATACTCGATTACTAAAATAATCAATAGCTGCAGCCCTATTTAATTCATGCTGTTTACTTGTTAGCAGGAAGTTGTAAATGTCATGTAGTATGACACTGTGGATCTGCTGACCTAACTAATTCTGATTCTACTCATCACTCGTGTGTTACTGGTGATCCCTTGCCAACCTGAGGGCAGGTGCTGAGTGCACATAGTGACCCCAAGAAGTCGATTGATTTGTGGGGTCTAATGTTCACCCATATAAAAATCTAATTTAATTGTGCAGCTGTTGTATCATGAAAATAAGTATGCGTGTCTTCATCTTCTTCAGACCCCAACATCAAAACAAAGCAGATACAAAGAGCAGGTTTCTGAAATGAGGAAGGGACGAAACACTGGACTCCAGAAGGAGCAGAAAGAAAAGCACATGGTAACGTCACTGACACTAATGTTCAGTTGTGCTGCACTTTGACTCCTCCAGTGTACTACAGTCGCAGGTGGTACTCTTGTTCTTTTGGGTGGTACCTCATTTGTTTTGCATTTGGTCCACAGGAGCACCGGCAGACATACGGTAACACGAGGGAGCCCCTCCTGGAGAACATCACAAGTGAATACGACCTGGAGCTTTTTAGAAAAGCACAGGCTCGAGCGTCTGAGGACCTGGTAATGAGAGATTGAATTACTAGACTGAATTCATTGTATGCAGCAGTAAGTGAATTAGAAATATGGTTTGCACCATTTTTGGAATAAAAACAAGGCATCCAGACTGCAGCGCTTTGCTGTCACCACCAATTTTCGGTCTTTGTGTAAAGTTGTCACATGACTTTATTGATGTCAGAGGACTGGTACATTTGTTAGAGCAGAAGTTTATACAGACCTCACATTTCAGTATCATGTTTCTGAGATCATTCATGTATTAGACGATTACGTCTGATTGTTACGTTTACAAAAGCTGTGTTACTTGAGGATGGATGGTGCGTTGAATTTGATTGGAATTGCTCTTTAGTGTAGGTTATGCAGTTTTTCATCAGACATTTTTGCAGTATACGTGCTGTACATATACCACACAGGCCTACTGTAAAACCTGCAGTCTCACTGTTTTCCTTCCTGCAGGAAAAACTACGCATCCAAGGTCAGATCACAGAGGGCAGCAACATGATCAAAACCATCCTCTTCGGACGGTACGAGCTGGACACCTGGTACCACTCTCCCTACCCTGAGGAGTACGCCCGCCTGGGGCGCCTTTATGTCTGCGAATTCTGCCTCAAGTATATGAAGAGCCAGACCATCCTCAGGCGGCACATGGTGAGACTTAGACCCGATCCCAACACTTCACCTTTTTCCTTCATTTTGAAGATTCGTGTTCCTTTTTAAAGGATACTGTATTCACAGACATGTTAATCCAGCTGTCACAGCAGCTTCCATCGTTATGTCTTTTTTGCCAGTTGATTCCATGCAGGTGTTTTCTCACCCAAAAAAAAAAACCTCTCACTTGCTTTCATTTAATACCACAGCGTTGTAGGCCTGGTTGTGCTGCAATTTAAAGGGAATGACAGACTCTGATTGGTTGAGATTATATTATGTCCACAATACACTCATGATTAATGAACAGGATAAAGACAACTGCTTTGCACCCAGTGCCCAGCTGTGCGCTCCAGCATTAACAGTTTGGACACACCCACTCTTGAGATAGAACCCAAAGATTGGAATTGGCATGACTGTAGAATACTTGAGACTATAAAAATTCTAGTATTTGATTTCCAGCACTTTTTTCCCCTTTCTGTGAGATAAACAAAAAGTTTGACCCGATATATAATCAATAAAGTTTATTTTAGACCAAAAATATTTTCCAGTCATTTTGTGAAACTTGCTCACAACATATCTTGTTTTAAGTTCAGGTTTGCAAATGTTCACAGAGTTATATTGGAACAGTGTATCTTTTATTTTAAAGTGTGTGTTTTCAGGCCAAGTGTGTGTGGAAACATCCACCTGGAGACGAAGTGTACAGGAAAGGTGCGATATCAGTGTTTGAAGTTGATGGCAAAAAGAATAAGGTATGATGATTTGGATTAATCACATTTTTGTCGTCTTTGTGATGTCACACAGCTTGCTGTTCTTGGGAACTTGTTTTGACCTTTTAGATGAGTTGTTTCACAAACAGATTGAAGGAGTTCTATTTCATCTGCAGATCTACTGCCAAAACCTGTGCTTACTCGCAAAGCTCTTCTTGGACCACAAAACTCTGTATTACGATGTGGAGCCTTTTCTCTTTTACGTTATGACTGAGGCTGACAACACCGGCTGTCATTTAGTGGGATACTTTTCCAAGGTAAATTAGGAACACCTCACACCCTTGCATTCAGTTTTCTGTAAATTAGGTGCTGCTTGCAAACCGATGAGAAATATGTTTTTTCCTCTTCAAGGAGAAGAACTCCTTCCTCAACTACAATGTTTCCTGTATCCTGACGATGCCACAGTACATGCGGCAGGGCTTTGGCAAGATGCTCATTGACTTCAGTATGTAGTTGCTTTATGATTTTTCTCCTCACTTTAAACATATAAGAAGCAAAGCACGTGGTTGGTATTGAGAATTTTAAGCTGTTATGAGACTTCACCGAAAAGTTTCACTCTTAATTATGATGACCCCGGAGGTTTCTGGGTGTGACATTTGTGATTTGCTTTGCCTCTGACAGTCCAGGTTTGTAGATGTTGGGTTCCTGGATTTGACGGTGTAATAGGTTGAGGAGAATTTAATAAAAACTGAATTTGTATAGTTGCGGAGATGATGGTCTGTACTTTTGCATGGCATGGATGCCCCCTGGTGGTGATTGCATGAGCTAATCTACATAATCATAGTAGTCCACGTACTCCAGATGATAAAATAAATGTTGTGATGCCCCTTTTGTTGGACAGTAACGACGATGTGGAAATTTTTCCCCCAACATATTTACAGAGATACATAAGTAGAAGAGATATACGTATTTTATATTCGTACAGCTTCCATTTATATATACTATAGCCTTGAAATGCCCCCTGGTGGTGATTGCATAAAGTAATGTCAAAAGGATTCTGGGCAGTAAAATAAATATTAGATAGCTAGATAGATGCATACAGCTGCCTGTTGTAAATATGATTTGTGGTTGTCCTCTGCTGTGCAGGCTACCTGCTGTCCAAAGTGGAGGAGAAGGTGGGCTCACCAGAGAGGCCCCTGTCTGATCTGGGCCTCATCAGCTACCGTAGCTACTGGAAGGAGGTGCTGCTCAGATACATGTACAACTTTCAAGGCAAGGAGATCTCCATCAAAGGTGAGCAAGAGTATTGTTCTGTTATTAAGACATGTTTATAGCATGTAGCTTAACAGCAGATTAACACACGGAGGTGTTTTATTCTGTGCATTGCTGTGAGTTTGACGTGTGTCTGTATGAAGTAAACAAAATAAATTCCTGTTGTAATGTTTGCTTGATGCTCAGAGATCAGTCAAGAAACTGCTGTCAATCCAGTGGACATTGTGAGCACGTTGCAGTCTCTTCAGATGTTGAAGTACTGGAAAGGGAAGCATCTAGTCTTGAAGAGACAGGTATGATGTTGTGACTGATCATGTGTATAATGAAGCCTTAGCCTGGGAGGAGGTTTTTGCTTTTAAGAAACTTAAATCATAAACCAATGTTATCATGTCACATGTGAGAAATTGAGTTTTTCACAAATTTGCTTAGGAAAGAATGAATGAGTGAGTGTACACAGGTGATTTTCACAAGAGCACATTACTTAAGGCACTTTGACACTTGCACGAATTTGATTCCCGCACGCCAGACACGCCAGTGCGTAAACTTGTTGTAATCTCTGGCATGCATTAATTTTGTGAACTAGATGTGTTCGAAAACACTGTTTGTCAATGCGCCGCATTGCCGCAGCACATCTGAACGATCATAAAGAGATGTTACATCTATAATAAACATAACTTTATCGATACATTATCTAACTCGTGAGAAGGAATGAAAATGCAACTGTTTACCAAGTTATTACAATATAAATATTATAAATAATTACCTTTGAAAGGATTCCAAATGCTTTTTCCACTGCACGACGCACGTGAGCCACCATACAGCTGTAGATAATTTCTCTGTGATTCTGGGAATGATGAAAGATGGTTTCATTAGCCACGTTCTGAGAGCAAATGATTAATCTGCTACAAAATGTTCATTTTATATAACGCGGCACAAAGCGCAGGACAAAGCAGGCCGCGTTGGCACGACGAATTGCTCGGCAGTGCAGGGATTAAATTTGTGCAAGTGTCAAAGTGGCTTGGAAAATGGAAATGGTTAAATTGTTTTTGTTGTTAACTGTGGTTGAACTGAGAGTTTTTATGCTGTCGTCTCAGTTCATCTTTATCCGTCATTAATTAAACAGCCACTGAACTTTCAGACATATAAAACTGCATGATAATCTGCGATTTGTGAAGTTTCTCATCCACATTTTAAATTTGAGGGAGCAGATTTGAAAATTAAATTGTCCAGTTTGAACTCTTGCTCAAAAAAAAAAAAAAAAAAAACCCTCAAAAACCATTTGTCGTTGTACATACTTGGATCCACACAACAAAATTTGTGCTCTGCATTTAACTGATGCTAATCATAATTAGTCATGATCCAACCACTAAGAGGTCATGTATTACAAAGCAGTAATATTAATTTGAGGTCTTACCGTCCACAGTGATTTGCACATTTTGATGGATTTCCAGTAAATCATTGGTTTTACCATCAGTGTTCTTTGGACAACTCAGTGAACGGCTACATGAACATTTTCAAGTCACTGAGTATGTCTTGGACATAATTTACATCAGTCATTAAGAAATATAAACAGGTACTGCGTGGTAAATCTGTGTTGAGTTGGCCGTTCTCAAAAACTAAGTGACTGTGCAAGAAGGAGATCAGTGAGGGAAGCCACCAAGACATCCATAACAACTCTGCACAGTTTCTCCAGTTACAGCCATATAAGCCTGTAACTCCTCCACAGTGACTCTTTTACCTGTTGCACCACCTGTCACAGATTCGTGGAACAGAGAAAGATTTTAATCCTAGAAAATGCATCAAATCTAGACTTGGATTTTCCCGTGTGTGCCCTCTGGAAAACATCCTGAAATTTCAAGTGGTTTTAAGAAAATCTGCTGTATGAGGTCTGTCCAGAAAGTATCAGACCTTTTTATTTTTTTTCAAAAACCATATGGATTTGAATCATGTGTGCTTGCATGAGCCAACCTTGAACCTTCATGCGCATGCGTGATTTTTTTTTTTCACGCCCGTCGGTTGCATCATTCGCCTGTGAGCAGGCTTTGTGTGAGCACTGGTCCTCCCCTCTCGTTGGATTTTCATTGCGAGGTGGAACGATTTGGAGCTTTGCTGCATCAAATTTTACCAGAAACTGTGAGAGACAGCCAGGTGGAAACCATTCTGAAGATTCAGATGGCTTTCGGTGATGATCCTATGCGCATCACACAGATTAAGGAGTGTTTCAACCGGATTAAAGACGGCGCACAATGGCTGAGGGCGCGCCGCGCTCCGAGCGGCCATCGACAGGCTGAAACGACCAGATCATTTCCAAAGTGAACGCTGTGTTGATCCGGGACGTCGTCTGACTACCAGAGAAATTGCAGAAGAGGTGGACATCAGCACTTTTTCGGCACATTCCACTGTTACAGGAGATTTTGTAATGAAAGACGTGCGGAAGTTGGAAGTCTCTGGACATGTTGTGACATGTCCAGCTCTTACACAATTCCTCGGATACTCACTCGACTGAAAAGCCACCGAAAGCCGTTTGAATCTTACGAATGGTTTCCACCTGGCTGTCTCTCACAGTTTCTGGAAAAATTTGATTCAGCACTGCTCCAATCGTTCAGACATTTTCCTCGAAATGAAAATCCAATGAGGGGGGAGGACCAGTGCTCACTCAAAGCCTGCTCACAGGCGAATGACACAACCGACAGGCGTGAAAAAACTCACGCGTGCACATGAAGGTTCAAGGTTGGCTCATGCAAGCACACGTGATTCAAATCCATAAGGTTTTTGAAAAAAATAAAAAGGTCTGATACTTTTTGGACAGACCTCGTATGATGCTGCTGTGATTGGTGAATTGGTGATGTAACAGACGAAAGTTGCACTGCATGCAGTTTGTCGACTCACCTCTGCAGAAGCCTGCAGCTCCTTTTTTGTCATGATTAGTGGCTCCCTTCACTCATTTCTTTATTTCATGTTTTGAGAAGTGCCTCATCTAGATAGATTTGTCTCCAATACGGTTTGTATTTCTTTCTGATTGATGTAAATGACATTTTCTGTGATGTTGAAATGTGTCTACCTCCTGACTTATCTAAAGAAAACTGGCTGTAAAAGTAAAATTTACTATAAATTAGTCTGTGTGCCCAAAACATGATCACATACTTTTTTTTTCTTTTCACGATGTGAAAATGTTGTTGTTGTACCTTTGTGCATTTAAAAAAAAATATGTTGGTTATACATAATTTGGATTTAATTTCTAACAAATTCAGGTGTGCTGATTATTCTGGCCAGAGTTGTATATACAGTTGTGTTCAGAATAATAGTAGTGCTATGTGACTAAAAAGATTAATCCAGGTTTTGGATTACATTTCTTGTTGTTACATGGGAAACAAGAAACAGTAGATTCAGTAGATTCTCACAAATCCAACAACACCAAGCGTTCATGATATGCACACGCTTAAGGCTATGAAATTGTTCTATTGGTAAAAAAAAAAAATAAAAAGTAGAAAAGGGTGTTCACAATAACAGTAGTGTGGCATTCAGTCAGTGAGTTCGTGAATTTTGTGGAACAAACAGGTGTGAGTCAGGTGTCCCCTATTTAAGGATGAAGCCAGCACCTGTTGAACATGCTTTTCTCTTTGAAAGTCTGAGGAAAATGGGACGTTCAAGACATTGTTCAGAACAGGATAGTTTGATTAAAAAGTTGATTGGAGAGGGGAAAACTTATACGCAGGTGCAAAAAATTATAGGCTGTTCATCTACAATGATCTCCAATGCTTTAAAATGGACAAAACAGAGACGCGTGGAAGAAAACAGAAAACAACCATCAAAATGGATAGAAGAATAACCAGAATGGCAACGGCTCACCCATTGATCAGCTCCAGGATGATCAAAGAGTCTGGAGTTACCTGTAAGTGCTGTGACAGTTAGAAGATGCCTGTGTGAAGCTAATTTATTTGCAAGAATCCCCCGCAAAGTCCCTCTGTTAAATAAAAGACATGTGCAGAAGAGGTTACAATTTGCCAAAGAACACATCAACTGGTCTAAAGAGAAATGGAGGAATATTTTGTGGACTGATGAGAGTAAAATTGTTCTTTTTGGGTCCAAGGGCCACAGACAGTTTGTGAGACGACCCCCAAACTCTGAATTCAAGCCACAGTTCACAGTGAAGACAGTGAAGCATGGTGGTGCAAGCATCATGATATGGGCATGTTTCTCCTACTATGGTGTTGGGCCTATATATCGCATACCAGGTATCATGGATCAGTTTGGATATGTCAGAATACTTGAAGAGGTCATGTTGCCTTATGCTGAAGAGGACATGCCCTTGAAATGGGTGTTTCAACAAGACAATGACCCCAAGCACACTAGTAAAAGAGAAAAATCTTGGTTCCAAACCAACAAAATTAATGCCTCGCAGATGTGAAGAAATCATGAAAAACTGTGGTTATACAACTAAATACTAGTCTAGTGATTCACAGGATTGTTAAAAAAGCAGTTTGAACATAATAGTTTTGAGTTTTGAGATGCTACTATTATTGTGAACACCCCCTTTTCTACTTTTTTTTTTTTAACTAATAGCCCAATTTCATAGCCTTAAGAGTGTGCATATCATGAATGCTTGGTCTTGTTGGATTTGTGAGAATCTACTGAATCTACTGGTACCTTGTTTCCCATGTAACAATATGAAATATACTCAAAACCTGGATTAATCTTTTTAGTCACATAGCACTACTATTATTCTGAACACTACTGTAGCTCTTAATTTGATTTATTCAATAAATGTATTTCAGTTGCTGGCTCTAAAATCATCCTGCCACTCCTTCCACGTAAGTCACACCTCACACCAGGCCTTGAAGCGGACAAACTCAGCTTTCCTGAATCTCCAGAGCAACATTAAAAAAAATCGGCTCCTGCTGTTGACCCCAGTGACCCTGTTTGGCTATCAGTGGAGTCGTCGGATAACTTTAACACCTCATTAGTTTTGTCTTCATGGTTTTTGATTAAATAATTCTTCTTCCTCTTCTTCTTCTCCTCCTCCTGATGAACTCCGTGACTTTTCTTCCTCCCAGGACCTGATTGATGAGTGGAAGGCCAAGGAGGTGAAGCGAGGCAACAGCAACAAAACCATCGACCCCACCTCCTTAAAGTGGACCCCTCCCAAAGGGACATGAGTGAACGACAGCCGTCAGGCTGCTGAAGCACACGTAGTCTAGACTACCCCCCCCCCCGGGTCAGTGTTCATTCTCTTTACCCTGAACATTCTGCTCTTTTGTGCAGGGAGCTTTGTTAGCCTTTTATTTCTTTTTTCAGGAAAGTCCATTTCAGTACGATAGCTAAGTTTTTGTTTGGGACAGTCCATTAGTATGGGCAGTAAGACGAGTGTATTCTGAGTACTGTGATGTTTCGTCGGGTAATCTTTGTATCTTTGGTTATTAACGCCTCCTTGTTTTTCTCGCACCATCAATACAGGATTTGGATCAGTTCCTCTGGGGAACCTGTCAAATGATAGAAAATTAATTCACCTTCAGAGGACATAAAAAAAAAATTTAGAAATAAAACAAGCTCAGGTTTTTATAGTGATAAAATTGTACTTTGCTTGTGTGGTTCCTCTGAAACATCAGTTGAAGCTGTCGATGCTGAAGGGATTATTCTGGTTAACAATTCTGTAGTAAACAGAAAACATGTTTTGTCTGTTATACCTGTAAAAATTATTTTTACCAAAAATAAAATGGCCTTATTTTGTCTGTACTTGTTCCTACCTCTGCTGTGAGTGCTTCTCCCCATCAGTTCCAGGAACGTCTCTCTGATGTCTCCTAAAAGTAAGAAAGATCATCACTTTGACAACATATTTCACAGTAACCAGGTTCTGCTAAAGCTGCCAAATATATCTAGAGTGCCAAGGGTCCTGTAGGTTACCAGCTCTATTAAAGCCCAAGGCAAAATGGCTATTTTTGGCATAAAAATGGCCGCCATTTCCAAACCTACCTACCTGTGCAAATATTTTTGTGGCGAGAACGATGTAAATGACCAATATTATGTCCTTGTTAAAAGAAAAGTTGCCAAACAGTTTTTTTTTAGAAAATTGGGTCCAAATAATAATATAAATATATATATAAATAATATTTTTTGGCGTGAAATGTCAACGACCCATATTACACGCTTGACAAATGAGCGTGTCACTGTAGACTCAAAATTTGGCAGTTCCTGTTTGGGACTCCCTGGACCACGAGAGAACTCATGGCACTTGTGCGGCACTTCAGTCATGAAGACATCTAAAGGTAAGCGTGTTTATTTGCCTGCAGTGTGTTAGTTAAATGTATTGGGATTATGGCACTGATTTTCTTTCTGATTTTTCCTGTTTTTGTCTCTTTATGCTCATTTATATTATTGATATAAATGGTTGGTTGATTTTAAAGCTTCAGTTTTGTTAATTGGCAGGAGATTCTGGTTGTTTTTCATACCTGAGGTTGTACAGATGCAAATTCTTTATTGTCATTGTAACCAGTACAATGAAAGGTAAGGTGCAAGCCTTTCAGTGCAAATATTAACCTGAGTAAACCACATGCAGACTTGAAATTTTTGGGGAAGAAAAGAAAATAAACATAAAATTTAACAATGAAAAAGGTATGTTCAGAGAACAAATTGGAAAAAGACAAAAATGACCAGTACGTAGTAGCAAAAATGAAATTACATATATATAAAAAGAGAAGTATGTACAAAAGTGGATATTTCAATGGGAGTGGATATTGCACATAAACAAATATTGCGCCCATTTCAAGTGTGGCATGTGACCTGGCTACACTTGAAATGAGTGAAATATTTATGTGCGTAAATTGCAACACTTTCACTGTGCTGTCAAAGACTTTTGATTAAGAGCGTTGTATTGATGTAAGATTGTTGATGGACTTTCAGCTGAATATTACATTTTAACATAGACCCCCAGACTGGGAACGTGGCAGAGGTGTAGCAGAGAGCTGTTGTGACACACAAGCCCTTAATTCATAGCAGCCTCATAAAAGTGCCAAGATCGCCTGCAAAAAAAAAAAAAAAAAAATCTGGCGCCGCCACTGACCTTAATTGGAATACGTAGGTATGGAAAATGAATGAATTATTCATCAGAAGTCATTATTTGTACCTTTTTTAAAGAAATTAAATGTTCTTGAATGCTTAAAACATCTACTGGATCCTGAATCCAAAATATATTCTGGATCCCAAAAAAAAAATCCTCATTTTCTTAGACTTGATCCATCTACTCACCAAATTTCATCAACATAATGTTGCTATGTGCCACACATTCTTCTGGATCAATTCCAGAATATATTCTGGAATTGCCTCCAAAACGGAATTGCTTATTACCTGGAACATTATGTATCTGCTCAACAAATTTTATTGAAATCCGTTCATTCGTTTTTGAGTTATCCTGCTAACAGTCAAACAGATGAAAGCTGGTGAAAACATTACTATCCCTTTAACAGAAGTAAAAAAAAAAAAAAAAAGTTTTAAAATTTGCCTAAAATGCATTCAAATAAAAATATTATTTTTAATAATGATAAATGAAGGTCTGCAGTGGCTACCTGAGCGCTTGCCCATGAGTCCATAGAAGCGAAGGGCTTTGGATCTTTTCATCAGCGTAGCCGCGGGGCTGCTCAGACTCTTCTCCAAAGATTCAACCTGCTCGAGAAGAAACCCATAACATATTTGGACCATTAGTGTGCATTAAATAAGAGTTTGTCATCTTTGTGTTGAATCACTGAACATTTAAAATTGATCCAGAACATTTCCTTCAGGAAAAATGCTGATACATGAATATCAGTATTCCACAGTGAGGCTCACCTTCCACTCTGTCGATAAGCGTCCGTCCTCTCCCACACCAGAAGTCTGACAGATTTGCACCAAAGCACAGAAAGTAAAAGCAACAACTTGGATTTTCCAGTTATCCATCCTTTTGTTCCAGAGAGAGGCCCAGGTTGCTGAAGAAGGATATGAAGCTGTCTGCTCCAAGTGTCAGCAGGGTGCCTTTATACCCCCCTGCTGCCCCCCGATCCACCCTCCACACAGTTCCACACTTGCCCCCCCATCCCACCCTGTGCATTTGTAAAAAAAACACATTTGTAAAATCTCTTTCATCTGTTTTTCTGAGTGGCACCAGTGTCCCGCACAGAAGAACAATCTAATTACAGATGAAATATTTTCCATTTCACATGCTCTCCTTTCATTGTCATGTTTATTAGCACAGCTGCACAATATTCTCCTCCTCGTCTGTGACCTTGTGATGTGCACACGCTTCTTTGATCACAGAGGACAGTGATTTTTATCTGTTCTTTGACCAACATCACAAAAAAAATACAACCTCCAAAAACAAGCGGATGCTTTGAAAGCGAAGTTAACAATTATTTACCTGCTCGTTCATTAATTTGACCTCTCAGGTCAAATTATTCAGTTATATGCATTTGTGAAATTATAAGTAAATGGAAAGGAGGATGTTAATGTTGACACTGATGGCTGCAGAAAATGTTTTATGTTCTATAAAATGTGTCCGATATAATATGAAAACTCATTTATTTGTCTACTATTTTGGTGTTCTTAATGTTAATGAAATAACAGAAGAATAATCACCTATTGTAATTAATTTATTACTTACAAACTGTGTGTGTGTGTGTGTGGGGGGGGGGGGGGTAGACAACATATATGACAACAGTTTTAATTCATCAACTGAAAGTGAACCTTGGAATTAATGAGATGAAGTAGAGGAAAAAATGTGGAATCAACAACAACAAAAAGACAATTTGTAAATTGATTGTTGCTCCTCAGATTTTATTAATTCTCTGCAACCGATCAGGCTAGAAAGGTGAACAAAACCTTATATGGTCACGTGCCACTATGGGGTAGAAGTGACATCAGCAGTGTTGTATAAAGTACCGGAAAATCACACTTAAGTAAAAGTACATATACCCATTTAAAAAATGACTTTGGTAGAAGTTCAAGTCACCGATTGAAATGCTACTCAAAAGTCTTAAAGTATCTAGTATTTATCGTACTTAAGTATGACAAGTAATGTACAACTAAATGTACTCAAGTATTGAAAGTAAAAGTACAAGTAAATGTTAAGGATCAAAAACGGACTGATTTTTTAATAAAAGTTTATCTAGGCTTGTAAATCAGTCAAAGTACTGAAAATTGTGCACATCACACAAAAACACTTCAGAAACTATACTCAACAAAAATCTAAACGCAACACTTTTGGTTTTGCTCCCATTTTGTATGAGATGAACTCAAAGATCTAAAACTTTTTCCACATACACAATATTACCATTTCCCTCAAATATTGTTCACAAACCAGCACTTCTCCTTTGCTGAGATAATCCATCCCACCTCACAGGTGTGCCATATCAAGATGCTGATTAGACACCATGATTAGTGCACAGGTGTGCCTTAGACTGCCCACAATAAAAGGCCACTCTGAAAGGTGCAGTTTTGTTTTATTGGGGGGGGGATACCAGTCAGTATCTGGTGTGACCACCATTTGCCTCATGCAGTGCAACACATCTCCTTCGCATCATCCGTGAAGAGAACACCTCTCCAACGTGCCAAACGCCAGCGAATGTGAGCATTTGCCCACTCAAGTCGGTTACGACGACGAACTGGAGCCAGGTCGAGACCCTGATGAGGACGACGAGCATGCAGATGAGCTTCCCTGAGACGGTTTCTGACAGTTTGTGCAGAAATTCTTTGGTTATACAAACCGATTGTTTCAGCAGCTGTCCGAGTGGCTGGTCTCAGGCGATCTTGGAGGTGAACATGCTGGATGTGGAGGTCCTGGGCTGGTGTGGTTACATGTGGTCTGCGGTTGTGAGGCTGGGTGGATGTACTGCCAAATTCTCTGAAACGCCTTTGGAGACGGCTTATGGTAGAGACATGAACATTCAATACACGAGCAACAGCTCTGGTTGACATTCCTGCTGTCAGCATGCCAATTGCACGCTCCCTCAAATCTTGCGACATCTGTGGCATTGTGCTGTGTGATAAAACTGCACCTTTCAGAGTGGCCTTTTATTGTGGACAGTCTAAGGCACACCTGTGCACTAATCATGGTGTCTAATCAGCATCTTGATATGGCACACCTGTGAGGTGGGATGGATTATCTCTGCAAAGGAGAAGTGCTCACTATCACAGATTTAGACTGGTTTGTGAACAATATTTGAGGGAAATAGTGATATTGTGTATGTGGAAAAAGTTTTAGATCTTTGAGTTCATCTCATACAAAATGGGAGCAAAACCAAAAGTGTTGCGTTTATATTTTTGTTGAGTGTAGGTTTTAAAACCTAAATGAGAGTAGGATACTCACTAGGTGTTCACAGGAAACATTTATTTCTATATGTATTTATTTATTTTCATTGTTACATGGTTTTATCTTTTCTGTTGTTTTGTTTCATTAGGTTCTTTTTGTCTCTTTCTCTAAAATTGTATTGTAACATTATTAGTCTATTATTACTGACTATTGTCTATTATGTAGACTATTGTTGTTGCTATTATTATTAATATATGAATAAAAATAAATTTAAAAAAATTACAATTTGACGCTTTTATGACAACGAACGCTGAGCCATTAATCATACAAAAAACAAATCAACACAAACGTGCTGATGCAAACAGCTTAATGCTAACTTTAACATTGAAAACACCATAGACATGCTAACATGTTAGCATCGGCCCCGTTTTTAAGTTATAAAATACATCTATCAACTGTTTCAGAAGACCATAACAGGTCGGTTTAACATAAAAATATTAAATATTACTCAGACATATGCTCTTCAGGGTTTTAGCGGGAAAATTAGGATAAAGTGAAATAAAACAATGAATCCATGAATCGTAGATCAAAGCACTGCCTCGATCTGCGAATCACTGCTTTGATTGGTTCAAGGTTCAAAGCAAAGCTGCGCTGCAGAAACAATTACAAACCTGTTGCAGGTCTGTAATCAATGTAAAGAAATTATCATTTTCCTGAAAAACAAGTGCGCAACTGCAAAGAAACCTACTGGACATGCCTCATGACAAATCGGCCTGACTTCGTTGCAGTCACTAGTAATCAGTGGTGTCTCTGGGTGTGTGTGTGTTTTCTTTTTTTTGTAACGAGTAATGGCATGGCGCATAGAAAATGTATCGGAGTAGAAGTATGCAATTAAGGTCGGAAATGTAGTGAAGTAAAAGTGAAAGTAAGCTGAATTTAAAAAAAAACTCAAAGTACAAAGTCTCCCAAAACGTACTTAAGTACAATAGTGAAGTATTTTTACTTCGTTACTATACAACACTGGATATCAGTGTTATCTATGACCTCCCTTCGAAGGGACTCCAGTCTGAATCAGGTCACTTCTCCAGTTGAAGTTAGACCCGTTGACCTTCGGGTCACGTTAGCTACAAATGATGGTGACAACAAGCAGTTGGTTTTGTTGCTTGATGGCCATCCCCGGGCGTGCACACTAAAATTTCTCTGAAAGATGTCTTCTAAATCACTTCAGAGGTGTTTTTAGATTTAAAAGTGTTTCTTGCAGCTGTTCTGGAGCGTTTTCCGCCATCTTGGATTATTTTGTTCAAGCAAACAACCGGCTGACATCACACTGCCGATTCACTCAGATTGTCCCTTTGCTCAGTATTTCCCTAAGAAACGGTATGTCTGGGCTCCGCCTAGCTGGCGGTAGAGCGGCTGCTGTCTCTTGCCGCTGGAAAACACTCACTGTGATTGAAAATAAATGATGAGTCGTCACATTGCCTCTGCCGCTTGCAGCTAAAGTGATGGTGTTTTTATAGCGGCGTGGACTAAGACAATGCAAATTTTAAAAGTGTCTTGACTCTTGTCCAAGGACACAGACAGGTAGCATGAGCGGGAATCGAACCCAGGTCTACATATTGGTAGCCTAACTCTGTATCCAATGAGGTACCTTCTCTACATTACAAATCACAATGTTGAGTGAGTCTATAATTTTTTTTCCCCTTTAACTGATCTGGGAGAAATGATGGCATTAATTAGGATAATTAATTTAAGACAGTTTTATTGAATACATTTAAATATCGAATTATTTAAACTTGGGGCATTCCAGCAACTACCTCGGGCTGTGGCTGGACAGCAAACGGGACTGGACAACCGACACCAACCATCTGTACAGGAAGGGACAGTGCAGACTGGACTTTCTGAGGAGGTTGCGGTCATTTAACATCTGCAGGAAAGTCCTGTGGATGTTCTACCAGCCCGTATTAGCCAGCGTCCTTGTTTACACCGTGGTGTGCTGGTGTGGCAGTACATCCAAGAAGGACATATCCAGGCTGGACAAACTGATCAGGCGGGTTGGCTCTGTGGTTGGCATGAAGCTGGACTCTCTGGTGACGGTGGCAGAGAAGAGAACACTGGACAACCTGCTGGACATTATGGATGATGCCAGTCACCCTCTGCACACTGTCATCAGCAACCAGAGGAGCCTCTTCCGCCACAGACTGCTCCTTTCCAAGTGCAGGACCAACAGACTGAGAAACTCCTTTGTCCCTCAGACCAATACTGTACAACCCCTCACTCAGGGGGCGGAGGAGTAACAGGAAGACAGAGGATGGGAATGAGAGGAACAGTAGCAGCCAGTAGGCCGGTATTAATACAATAACATGCTTTTGGAGGGCGGTATGCATTTTCAAGAGGCCCGACGTCCATGCCCAGTCACCCAAAATGACAGCTATTCGCCCTCGTCTAACTTAGGCGAATAGCTGTCATTGCGGGCGACGGGATGGACGGAGGGACTCAGAAAATGCATACCGCACGACAACAGCATGTTATTTGCATTATTATCACTTTTTACTGAGATGCACAACACGTAACGCATACATAAAAAGTTGGTTCACTTAACTTTTGTCATGTTGGCTAGCTGGCGCGCTCTGCTCTCCAATTTAGCCAGTGCATCTTCATCAAACTGGCTGCTTTAGCTGCTGTTCATTGTCGTACTATCCATGAGAAAATCATCCGGAATATCCATATTGGGACAAAAACACACTTCTCGGCTTTTCATCTTTTCCTCTGCGGACAGTTTTTTTTTTTTCCCCTCTGCAGACAGCGGGCGGGTATAGCCAGGTAGCGTCGCTGTAAATCTACGATACCAGCCCAGCAACGCCCCGGTAAAGTGATAATAATGATCAGTATGTCTGGTATTGCAAACTGTTTTTTGTTTTTACTTTCACTTTTGATACTCTGTGTGCTTCTTACCCTGCGTGCTGCTATACAATGCTGCTGGAACCTTAATTTCCATGAGGGAGTCTTCCCAAAGGATCAATAATGTTCTGTCTAATCTCATCATGGTGGTCCAGTGATTACCACTCTTCCCTCAAAGTAAAGACTGTAGGTCCTGGTTTTAAGCCCACCAATAACATTTCGATTCTCCTTGTAGATCCAGTTTTTTCCCCCAGGGTTGGTATCCAGTATGAAAACATTGGTACCAAACCATGATGTGGATCCGCTGTGGGTTAAATGAATCATATAGCCAAAAAAATTCAGTTGATCCAGTTATAATTTGCTTGATTCACAGAAACAGAACATCCAGTTACTGAACAATTTTATCATATTTGTGATTTGATTGTTTATTTGGGGATGTTCAACATTGAAAAAAAAATCACATATAGCTGTAAAAGGTAGATCCAGAAAAATCAGCACTGCATAACCCCTTTGATGAAAGATGATCTGTTCCTCCTCCTGACCCTCTTTCTATAGAAGTTTCTGGAGGGTAATTACCCAACAATTAGTGTATTGTGACACACACTTGAAACAAAGAGTACACATGCACACATCACAAATGCTTTGATCCACATGCAGGTGCTTCTAAAAGCAAGAAAAGCCCAGAACAATTTAGTCTGAAAGGCAATTACACCTGAACAGCCCTCATGTGCACGTCGCGTAACCCACAGCTAACATGGAGTGACGAATCTAAAGAAATCACAGGCACCAGATTTGCATATGAAGAGGTTCAGCCACAAAGAGCTGCTGTAATGACCGAACACGGTGTTTCTGCGTTTAGCCGAGTGTGCGTCACCATTGCGCAGTTCGCCGCAGACATCTGTGACTGTTGCCGGTTTCACATTCAAATGCTACTCCAGTGTGTTCTGATAAACTATGAACTAAACTCAAATATGTTCCTGTGCTGTCACATTGCCCCAAGGGAGGGTGGGAGTTGCTCCCCATCTCCATCTCGTGCTCGTAACAAAAGCTCTAGCCCTAGGTGGAAACAACTCTCCTGAAATCCCTCTGGTATAGGTTTAAATCGTGGTGTGTGACTCTAATTTAGGGCATCCTGTCTTCAGCTCATTGGACTGTCAAGAAAGATCTGTTTTCTTTAAATATGACAGACCCCCCCCCCCCCCCCCCCCCGCCCCAAAAAATTACAGCTAATGCAACAGTCATATCAAAGAAATGTAGCGTAGTTCTACCAGGAAGACTCAGATTACAAGGTGTCATTCCGATTTGCCAAATCAGAAAGCAGCATGGTCCACAACTTAGTCATCAGTCTCAACCTGAGTTAGGTCTGAGTACTTTTAAAGCAATCAATTACAAATACAATTACTTTTAAAAGTAATAGATTACTTTCATACTTTTAAAAGTAACTGTAATTACAATTACTTTTGGACCCAACTCTGACCACAACCAACAGTCAATCCAGACTCACTTCACTGCTGATTGCAGTTGCTGACCAGGACTCTGCCTTCACCACCATGCAACTGTTGGTTAGTCCCTGTCTGTTACCAGGGTCAGGGAATGCCATCGGATGGTTCCTGTGTGGTGTTCAGGTTGCTGGTCAGCCAATGTCTGCCTCCACCCCCATCACCACCAGTTGGTCCCTGTCTGACGCCAGAGGTAGGCTCCGCTTCTGCCTTCTTCCAACAGCAGGCTTTGAGTTCGATATACCCCGAAGCTGTCAAGAGAAGTACATGCCCCACAGACTATGGTAGAACTCTTAAGGTTCTATGATTCACATATTGGTGGTGGGTGGCAGAAGGTAAGCTAGAGGCTTCGTTGTTTTCAATGAGACAGTGACAGAAAATTCCAATGACACTACCCCTCCCCTCGCCTGCTCCCTTGAAGTCCAGGTTAGACAATCAGTGGATTTTTATTTTTTTTTTTTTTCCAGAAGGGCCAGTAATTAGAAATTTAGTTGGGTTTAAGTTAAAAACAAACTTCCCCCTTGGCCTCGGTATTCTCAGTAGTACTTATTTACTTAGTCCTCTTGCATATATAGTGAACCACATTTACTAGCACCTAAGTCTAACCTGTGCAAGATGATGAGTTTGGTCCACCATGATGTTACATGTCATCATTCATGAACCTTCTAAAAAAAGTACTTTCAGAAAGCAGGGAATATCTCAAAATTCTGCCAACACTGGCCTGTGGGAGCAGCAGCCACACACCACAACGGTATATAGGCCTGTCAAAAGTTTTAAAATTTTCAACTTTTTCTACAAAGCAGACCGTGCTCACGCTCAAGTTTTGGTTGGAAATCAACCTTTATCTACCTCTGTTAGAAATAGCTGTTAGATTACATTGAATAAAAATAAGCATTCTAGAAAATATTAATAATAACCTTCCTTTATGTTGACAAAGAGACACATTTTTGCCTCCTGAACGGGATTGTAGTACTGAGTATTGTGGCACAGTTAGGCAATGTGGAATATGGAAATTAAAATAAAGTGAAGTAAAAACCCTGATTATTGAACCCATGTTTAAAAAATACTCCTAAATAAAATATTGTGGTCAATAAAAAATATAAAAAAAATCGCGCCTCCCCCCAAGAAATCCCTAAACAAACAACAAAAACACATTCAATGAAAAGCTGTTACTAATCATCAGAGAAATGGCACTTGACAGATAGAGTATCTGTGGGTAGTTTGTGGTCTGAACTAATAAAAACCATCATCATATTTTTGCTGCCAGTAATGAATAAATGCTTTCATATGTCATTGTACCACCATAATGCCAGTTTGTCAGGTTCAGGGCATAGACTAAAAGACGTTATTCTTATTAGCAGACAAACGTGCATAAATGTATGCAAGTATATACCAAATACATATCAAATTTTCCAAAACATGTTTGTAAGTATATACAAAGGTAAGGAAAAAAAAAAAGGCAAATGTGCCAATGAAAGGGGAATTACCCTCAGCAGCAAAACAGGGAAATTTTATGAAAGAATCCTACATCATAGAATAAAACCCCTGATACAAATTAGTGAACTACAGGGAGGTGGTAAGGAAAACATAGGAACTGCAGACCATATTTTACTATTAAACCAGCTGATTGACAACAAAAAACCAAGATACATAACATTCCTGGATGTGACCAAAGCAAGATAAAGCCTGGGCAGAGCTCTGATGTACCTGCTCTACAAAAATGGACTAAGAGATAAAATATGGCTAAAAATAAAGGAGCTCAACGAAAACCTGAAAGCCTCAATAATGACCAGATATGGACTTACAAGACAAATACAGATCAAAGACAGCATTAGGCAAGGAGGAGTCCTGTCAGTCATAATGTACGCACTACTAATAGACGAAATAGGCAAAGAGATCCTCAATAGCAACCTTGGAATAGAGACAGGTACAGGGAAAAAAATAGGATGCCTACTATGGATGGACAACATAGCCCTCATAGCAGAGACGGCCAAGGAAATGCAAATAATGCTAAATATAACAAATGATCTGGCAAACCGGTACCACATAGAATTTGGGGAAGAAAAAGTAAAGTTATGGCGATAGGGAAACCAAAAGATGATACAAATTTCTACATAGGACCCAAAAAAACTGGAAAAAAATGTGTAAATTACAAATACCTAGGGAAAATAATCAACAATAACAACAACCAAGCCGACCAAATAGAAGAAGCAAAAAAGAAAGCAGAAGGAGCCTTACAAACCATCCTACAAATAGCAGGAAGCCCGGACCTAAGAGAATAGAGATGAGAGTTATCTGGCAAATAGGTGGAATCATGCATATCCCAATAATTGTGTATGCAGGAGAGTCATTGGTAACAACAAAAAAGGAGGGGAAAATGAGGAACCAAATCTTGGACAGTATATTAAAATGGCTCCTAATACTACCAACAACAACACAGAGAGAATCATGTATGTGGTACAGGGCTCTGGGATATAGACCATATAATACAAAAAAACAAGGTCAACTTCCAAAAAGGATAAATACAGTAGATCAGACCTAATGAAAAAAGAATAATCAACAACATAATAACCATGGAAAAGGGAAGTCAACAGGATTAAGGAAAAACTGCAGATAACGGATCAAAGAAGCAAAGGAGATATAAAAAGAGGAAAATAGGGCGAACAGCTAAAGAAGAATATCAAAGAAGAAGGAGAGATCAAATCAAAGGTAAAACATTACATTGAAAACGTAAAACGTTGGAAGTAGGAAAAAGGAAACCCTACCTGGACAAACCTAAACAGGATGGAAGCCCCTAGCATCATGATGGCAAGAACAAGAATGCTGGCAGTAAAATGCAACTATAGGAATAAATATGCCAATGTATCCTGTAGGTTCTGCAATGCTGAGGAGGAAACTCAAAAACCATATACTAGAGGAATGCCAGCAAGTCAATAGGCAAGAATGCCCGAAAGTAACAACGGAGGATATCTTTGAAGAAGATACAACCAAATTAAGAGAAACTGCAAAAGCTCTTACACGGATCGAGGAAAGCTAATACACTAATGTGCTGCTCCCCCCTCAGAATGGTAGGGGAGCCCCCAGCTAACTGACTGTTAGCTAAACATTGTGTCTAGTAGCATGTTTAGCTAATATCAAGTTATGTAAATAAAACAAAAACACAGAACAAGAACACTAACAAAATGTTTAAATTCAGCTTCTCAAATACTTAAATTTTTATACAAATGCTAAATATGTTGTTCATTGTTTTAATTTTTTTAAACAGATTGTTACCTGAAAATTTAGCTAAAAATTAAAGGTTTGATTTACTGTAGGTTCACGTGTATAATAACAAAAACTACAACACCAGCAAACAAATACGCAAGCTGATTTACTAACTGTGCACACTCAGTATTATGACTTTCAAATAAGCAAACTAGCATGTACAGTATTGTCCATTTTATATGTTTTAATACTGAATATTCAGTTTGGGTTGTGTCTACCTGAGTGCACAAAATCCTGGGAGGACACATACAGACTGGTAAATTTAAAACACACAATGTGATTTATCAAGGCCAAAAGAGAAATTTAAGAGGCTCATGATTCCATCTGTATTTTGCATGTTTTGAAGACATTATGCTAACTGTGTATGTCCAACGCGACGCACGGGGGCTGAAACGGCAGGTCAGTGCCGTGGACAGCTACAACTTAAACATACACACATCCGTATAATTCACACTGTATGTCCCTTCCTCTCCAGTTATGTGAACACGAAAATATATTAACAAACACACTGTTGTGAAAGCACGTCTGTTGAGGAATGTGACTTGAAACCAACATTTGTACTGCAAAAGACTAATAATTGCACGGCAGTTTTATTGCAGGTTAAATAATCACTAAAGATTTATTCAACATTTTCTTCAGTATTGTAGAATCTGGAGTTTCTTTAAAGCTACAGTGTGTAGATTTTAGTACCATCTGGTGGTGAGGTCGCAGAATGCATTATTGTCACCGTAGACTTAGCATTTCTATTTGGCAATAGGGATTCATGCTCCTTTGCCTTCTCTTGTTCTAAGCAATATAATTTCACACAAATTACGGTTCTCACACTTGTTAACCTGCACTATCAACCGGCATTCAAAGCTTATGAAAAGAGATATTTGTATATCGTTGTAAAACATACATTAATGCACAATGGAAATAAATGCTATATTCCATTTCTGATAAGAAATTAGAACTTTATTAATCCCTTGGGATGACTCCGTTCGAGAAATTGAGGTTCCAGCAGCATTGTATAGCAGCACACCAGGGTAAGAAGTATCAAAAGTAAAAATAAAAAACAGTTTGCAAAATGTGACTATAAATACCAGAAATACTGTCCACTGTTGCCTTACTGGCTACTACTGTTCCTCTCCTTCCCGTCCCCTGTCTTCCTGTTACTCCTCCTCCCCCTGAGTGACATGTTGTACAGTCTGATGGCCTGAGGGACAAAGGACTTTTTCAGTCTGTTGGTCCTGCACTTGGGAAGGAGCAGTCTGTGGCTGAAGAGGCTCCTCTGGTTGCTGATGACCAGCTCCTTTGTCTTCGAGGTGTTGAGCTGTAGATGGTTTGTGTGGCATATGGCACCTTTTAAGAATAAAAGCATTTCCTGAAAAATCTTGTTCATGCAGCAAATAAAGGCACCGAGTTACTCTCTGCAGCACTTTTAGGGTTATTTCTGAAGTTTTTCAGGTTTATGTGGTGCATGGTGTTGAATTTGAACATCTGAGCTCATCCAGTAGATGGCAGCCTTAACTAACAGTAGAATTCACAGCACTGATTCCTGCATTGCAGATGATAAAATGCCAAATTGCTGCCACCATCCCCACTCACTTTTGCAAGATTTTAAAGTCCCCATGATTAATATGTAAAGCTCTGGAAATATTTGTAATGAATCAGAGGAACTACAGTATGTAACACATTTTTAAAAATAATTTTCATTTCTGTATTTAGTTCTACAAGTAACAGAAGGAAACATTTGCATATCAGTGTCACCCAGTTGACCTGCTGATGTTCTCACAGATATTAAATGACTTCTGATGGAAGGTGGAATCCTTTGGCAAAATGATAGTTTTGCAGGAACACAAAGATTACCATAATAATAAAAAACATTAAATGATAGTCATAAAATTGTAAAATGCACATTTTTGTAATGTAAATACCTTTAATTCCAGACAAAAATATGACAGTGTGATTGTCACAATAAGGTTTTCATAACATTGGCAGGAAACCTGATATTAAGATATGCAAACTGTATTTTGGTTTGACTGATGTTTGACCTTTGTTCTTGTTAAGTTTTCATTCTAGGATCTCTTTACATATTGTTGTCTGAGTCAATTAAATTTGAGAAACGATAGCTTTAACACTTAGTCTTTAACACTGGTTTATGAAAAGGAGATTTTGGCCACAGTGAGCTCGCGCTCACATTTAAGTCGCATCCACCAGACGATGTATCAAACAGACTCTGGCGGTACAATGGAAGGTGGTGGTGGTAGACCCGAGTCTGCATGAAGCTCTAAATTTGTTCAGCATTGCAGTTGGCTTCTTTGAAAGCTGTTTTTCCTGTTTGGTGCCCTGTGGCACTTTTGTGTGGCTTCTCCAGAGAGCCATAAATTTGGCGGTTTAAAGTTCTCTGAGAACGACATGCCACGGTCTGTCTAGTTTAGACAGGACTTCAGACTTGTTCCGTTTCGACCATAGACCCTTATATAGACCTAGACACCCATCGGCAAACCTAAAACAAAACCGCATGCTCTCTATCGCCTCATAGTGGCTGATTTCAGAACTGTAAAACAAGAAAAAATTGAGAAAATAAGCATTAATCGCCAACAAACACATTTTAAGTAAACTGAATTTGAGATTTTGAGTTGATTTGACTCCAAAACCACACTTTAAATGAAGTTGTTAATGCCTGTTCTTAAGATGAGGAAAATCAAAATAAACAGATTTTATATTGCATATAACCACTAATTTTTGGTTTGTATGTGTTTATTTGGTGTTTGAATTTTGCTTTATTGTCATGTTTACATTTCCTTTTCCATTTTTGATGTTTTGTACTGTGAAAATCTCTGACTGAAAGTCCTATAAAAGTTGTTATTATTATTATTGTAATACAAAGTGAAAATTCAGCTGAGACTAAAATGTACTGTATTTTTCCTCAAATGTGTGCCAATTTATTAACTTTTTCCCACGTTGTAATTATGTGTCCGTATGCACATTTTGATGTAAATTTTGTAATTTTATGTGATTTTGAAATGTGCGTAGTGGGTACTGTGATCCAGATGATCATCACCCAGCACGGCTTCTTAAAATAGTTAGCTGTGTATGTGATGGCTGTGATCGTTATTTTTTTCATGGCAAGATGGATCCAATAGGGAATAACTTATAGTAGTCACATTTAGTTGAATGGGTGTGAATTCTGAGATATGTGCAAACATTTTGTCATACATGCAGAGTTTAGAGGCTGATACTTTATGTCACAGCTGAAATTAAAATTAAGGCAGATTTAGATTCCGCCTCAGTAGAATTGAAATTTTAATTATGCTTTGACCATATTAATCCCATTAATCCCGTACAACGGATAAAAACACAAAACTTTGGTACTGTTGTTGAGGCAAAATGAAAGTGCGACGTTTGGTTGAAGTGCGCACGAAGCAGGAGTTATATGCAAAACGTGTAGAATCGTTCATGCCTCTAACGCCTTGTACACCTGTTGCTACAACTATTTGTGCACACCAGCAGCTGAAAATCATAGTGTGCGCTGTGGGAACCCATTGCACCCTCTCGTTGCAGGTGTCGGCCAAATTCCAGGTGACACGCACTAACATTTAACACCATTCGCATGGCACTTAGAAAATGTGTGGCAAGTCACACTCTTGGCACAACAACAGACTGTAGACAGTCACTGTCATACTCACAGTAAAATTTGTCTAAGTTCCTCATTAGTGTGACCTGTGGGTGTGTGCGCTCCACTGAGAGGAGGTGCGGCTTCTGACAGAAGCAGCTGTGGGGATCTGTCATTCTGGACATCCCAGCTGGACAACACCTACTGTGTTTGGACAAACATGGACTAACAACTGTCCACTGTGACGTGCGTGCGTCTGATTGCTGTACTTACATGGAAATAAAAAACATATCGCCATGGCAACAAGCTGCAGTGAGCGCGCGCGAGCATGGAGTGGACACTGACAGCCCCCTAGATTGAAACGGACCGTCAGCTCAGAGCATGCAGTGGGCGATCTGATTGTCACGTCACCCACGTGAGCTCTGTTCTGTGCTGCAGTGCTCTGTGCTGCAGTGCGCCATTCACAAGACATGCGTGTCGGGCAGAACACGTCCACGGGGTGACTGGATGCACCGGACCAGTAGATGTGGACATGATCAGAGCCCACTGCTTCTCATTCATGTCATTTCATGACTGTATGTCAGTGACCCTGGGTCATCTACAGAGAAACAGATGTATTGCTTGCTTCATAAATGCGGTGTTTTTATATGGTGTGTGATTTTAATTTTTTTTTGTAATACTTCCATGTCCTTTTTGATATGAGGCAGATTCCCACAGCTTTCAAAGGACAGCTCCATAGCTTAGTGGTAAAGTTTCTGACTGCCAGTCAGCTTTTGGAAGGCGTGGGTTCGCCTCCCATGGGATTTTTTTAAAATTTTTTTTTTATTCCACATAAGCAGCGCTATGTGATCCCACAGGTACCAGCTGGTTTTTATTTTTTATTTATTCCACATAAGCGGCACGATGTGGTACACCTCACACTGTTCCTGCTCGAAAGATACCGTTGCATGCACAAGCTCTCGCACCAGGATCGTGCACGCCTGCCCGTCGGTGCGATGTTTCGTGGTGCGCTAATTCAAACTGTTTCACCATATTTGACCAAACTTCACACTATGTGTGAAGGGGCCCTAATGCATTGTAGTAAATTTTTATTGTTATACATTTAAGTTAGTGTATGTTCTGAGGGAGCCCCTCCTGGAGAACATCACAAGTGAATACGACCTGGAGCTTTTTAGAAAAGCACAGGCTCGAGCGTCTGAGGACCTGGTAATGAGAGATTGAATTACTAGACTGAATTCATTGTATGCAGCAGTAAGTGAATTAGAAATATGGTTTGCACCATTTTTGGAATAAAAACAAGGCATCCAGACTGCAGCGCTTTGCTGTCACCACCAATTTTCGGTCTTTGTGTAAAGTTGTCACATGACTTTATTGATGTCAGAGGACTGGTACATTTGTTAGAGCAGAAGTTTATACAGACCTCACATTTCAGTATCATGTTTCTGAGATCATTCATGTATTAGACGATTACGTCTGATTGTTACGTTTACAAAAGCTGTGTTACTTGAGGATGGATGGTGCGTTGAATTTGATTGGAATTGCTCTTTAGTGTAGGTTATGCAGTTTTTCATCAGACATTTTTGCAGTATACGTGCTGTACATATACCACACAGGCCTACTGTAAAACCTGCAGTCTCACTGTTTTCCTTCCTGCAGGAAAAACTACGCATCCAAGGTCAGATCACAGAGGGCAGCAACATGATCAAAACCATCCTCTTCGGACGGTACGAGCTGGACACCTGGTACCACTCTCCCTACCCTGAGGAGTACGCCCGCCTGGGGCGCCTTATGTCTGCGAATTCTGCCTCAAGTATATGAAGAGCCAGACCATCCTCAGGCGGCACATGGTGAGACTTAGACCCGATCCCAACACTTCACCTTTTTCCTTCATTTTGAAGATTCATGTTCCTTTTTAAAGGATACTGTATTCACAGACATGTTAATCCAGCTGTCACAGCAGCTTCCATCGTTATGTCTTTTTTGCCAGTTGATTCCATGCAGGTGTTTTCTCACCCAAAAAAAAAAACCTCTCACTTGCTTTCATTTAATACCACAGCGTTGTAGGCCTGGTTGTGCTGCAATTTAAAGGGAATGACAGACTCTGATTGGTTGAGATTATATTATGTCCACAATACACTCATGATTAATGAACAGGATAAAGACAACTGCTTTGCACCCAGTGCCCAGCTGTGCGCTCCAGCATTAACAGTTTGGACACACCCACTCTTGAGATAGAACCCAAAGATTGGAATTGGCATGACTGTAGAATACTTGAGACTATAAAAATTCTAGTATTTGATTTCCAGCACTTTTTTCCCCTTTCTGTGAGATAAACAAAAAGTTTGACCCGATATATAATCAATAAAGTTTATTTTAGACCAAAAATATTTTCCAGTCATTTTGTGAAACTTGCTCACAACATATCTTGTTTTAAGTTCAGGTTTGCAAATGTTCACAGAGTTATATTGGAACAGTGTATCTTTATTTTAACGTGTGTGTTTTCAGGCCAAGTGTGTGTGGAAACATCCACCTGGAGACGAAGTGTACAGGAAAGGTGCGATATCAGTGTTTGAAGTTGATGGCAAAAAGAATAAGGTATGATGATTTGGATTAATCACATTTTTGTCGTCTTTGTGATGTCACACAGCTTGCTGTTCTTGGGAACTTGTTTTGACCTTTTAGATGAGTTGTTTCACAAACAGATTGAAGGAGTTCTATTTCATCTGCAGATCTACTGCCAAAACCTGTGCTTACTCGCAAAGCTCTTCTTGGACCACAAAACTCTGTATTACGATGTGGAGCCTTTTCTCTTTTACGTTATGACTGAGGCTGACAACACCGGCTGTCATTTAGTGGGATACTTTTCCAAGGTAAATTAGGAACACCTCACACCCTTGCATTCAGTTTTCTGTAAATTAGGTGCTGCTTGCAAACCGATGAAAATATGTTTTTTCCTCTTCAAGGAGAAGAACTCCTTCCTCAACTACAATGTTTCCTGTATCCTGACGATGCCACAGTACATGCGGCAGGGCTTTGGCAAGATGCTCATTGACTTCAGTATGTAGTTGCTTTATGATTTTTCTCCTCACTTTAAACATATAAGAAGCAAAGCACGTGGTTGGTATTGAGAATTTTAAGCTGTTATGAGACTTCACCGAAAAGTTTCACTCTTAATTATGATGACCCCGGAGGTTTCTGGGTGTGACATTTGTGATTTGCTTTGCCTCTGACAGTCCAGGTTTGTAGATGTTGGGTTCCTGGATTTGACGGTGTAATAGGTTGAGGAGAATTTAATAAAAACTGAATTTGTATAGTTGCGGAGATGATGGTCTGTACTTTTGCATGGCATGGATGCCCCCTGGTGGTGATTGCATGAGCTAATCTACATAATCATAGTAGTCCACGTACTCCAGATGATAAAATAAATGTTGTGATGCCCCTTTTGTTGGACAGTAACGACGATGTGGAAATTTTTCCCCCAACATATTTACAGAGATACATAAGTAGAAGAGATATACGTATTTTATATTCGTACAGCTTCCATATATACTATAGCCTTGAAATGCCCCCTGGTGGTGATTGCATAAAGTAATGTCAAAAGGATTCTGGGCAGTAAAATAAATATTAGATAGCTAGATAGATGCATACAGCTGCCTGTTGTAAATATGATTTGTGGTTGTCCTCTGCTGTGCAGGCTACCTGCTGTCCAAAGTGGAGGAGAAGGTGGGCTCACCAGAGAGGCCCCTGTCTGATCTGGGCCTCATCAGCTACCGTAGCTACTGGAAGGAGGTGCTGCTCAGATACATGTACAACTTTCAAGGCAAGGAGATCTCCATCAAAGGTGAGCAAGAGTATTGTTCTGTTATTAAGACATGTTTATAGCATGTAGCTTAACAGCAGATTAACACACGGAGGTGTTTTATTCTGTGCATTGCTGTGAGTTTGACGTGTGTCTGTATGAAGTAAACAAAATAAATTCCTGTTGTAATGTTTGCTTGATGCTCAGAGATCAGTCAAGAAACTGCTGTCAATCCAGTGGACATTGTGAGCACGTTGCAGTCTCTTCAGATGTTGAAGTACTGGAAAGGGAAGCATCTAGTCTTGAAGAGACAGGTATGATGTTGTGACTGATCATGTGTATAATGAAGCCTTAGCCTGGGAGGAGGTTTTTGCTTTTAAGAAACTTAAATCATAAACCAATGTTATCATGTCACATGTGAGAAATTGAGTTTTTCACAAATTTGCTTAGGAAAGAATGAATGAGTGAGTGTACACAGGTGATTTTCACAAGAGCACATTACTTAAGGCACTTTGACACTTGCACGAATTTGATTCCCGCACGCCAGACACGCCAGTGCGTAAACTTGTTGTAATCTCTGGCATGCATTAATTTTGTGAACTAGATGTGTTCGAAAACACTGTTTGTCAATGCGCCGCATTGCCGCAGCACATCTGAACGATCATAAAGAGATGTTACATCTATAATAAACATAACTTTATCGATACATTATCTAACTCGTGAGAAGGAATGAAAATGCAACTGTTTACCAAGTTATTACAATATAAATATTATAAATAATTACCTTTGAAAGGATTCCAAATGCTTTTTCCACTGCACGACGCACGTGAGCCACCATACAGCTGTAGATAATTTCTCTGTGATTCTGGGAATGATGAAAGATGGTTTCATTAGCCACGTTCTGAGAGCAAATGATTAATCTGCTACAAAATGTTCATTTTATATAACGCGGCACAAAGCGCAGGACAAAGCAGGCCGCGTTGGCACGACGAATTGCTCGGCAGTGCAGGGATTAAATTTGTGCAAGTGTCAAAGTGGCTTGGAAAATGGAAATGGTTAAATTGTTTTTGTTGTTAACTGTGGTTGAACTGAGAGTTTTTTGCTGTCGTCTCAGTTCATCTTTATCCGTCATTAATTAAACAGCCACTGAACTTTCAGACATATAAAACTGCATGATAATCTGCGATTTGTGAAGTTTCTCATCCACATTTTAAATTTGAGGGAGCAGATTTGAAAATTAAATTGTCCAGTTTGAACTCTTGCTCAAAAAAAAAAAAAAAAAACCCTCAAAAACCATTTGTCGTTGTACATACTTGGATCCACACAACAAAATTTGTGCTCTGCATTTAACTGATGCTAATCATAATTAGTCATGATCCAACCACTAAGAGGTCATGTATTACAAAGCAGTAATATTAATTTGAGGTCTTACCGTCCACAGTGATTTGCACATTTTGATGGATTTCCAGTAAATCATTGGTTTTACCATCAGTGTTCTTTGGACAACTCAGTGAACGGCTACATGAACATTTTCAAGTCACTGAGTATGTCTTGGACATAATTTACATCAGTCATTAAGAAATATAAACAGGTACTGCGTGGTAAATCTGTGTTGAGTTGGCCGTTCTCAAAAACTAAGTGACTGTGCAAGAAGGAGATCAGTGAGGGAAGCCACCAAGACATCCATAACAACTCTGCACAGTTTCTCCAGTTACAGCCATATAAGCCTGTAACTCCTCCACAGTGACTCTTTACCTGTTGCACCACCTGTCACAGATTCGTGGAACAGAGAAAGATTTTAATCCTAGAAAATGCATCAAATCTAGACTTGGATTTTCCCGTGTGTGCCCTCTGGAAAACATCCTGAAATTTCAAGTGGTTTTAAGAAAATCTGCTGTATGAGGTCTGTCCAGAAAGTATCAGACCTTTTTATTTTTTTTCAAAAACCATATGGATTGAATCATGTGTGCTTGCATGAGCCAACCTTGAACCTTCATGCGCATGCGTGATTTTTTTTTTCACGCCCGTCGGTTGCATCATTCGCCTGTGAGCAGGCTTTGTGTGAGCACTGGTCCTCCCCTCTCGTTGGATTTTCATTGCGAGGTGGAACGATTTGGAGCTTTGCTGCATCAAATTTTACCAGAAACTGTGAGAGACAGCCAGGTGGAAACCATTCTGAAGATTCAGATGGCTTTCGGTGATGATCCTATGCGCATCACACAGATTAAGGAGTGTTTCAACCGGATTAAAGACGGCGCACAATGGCTGAGGGCGCGCCGCGCTCCGAGCGGCCATCGACAGGCTGAAACGACCAGATCATTTCCAAAGTGAACGCTGTGTTGATCCGGGACGTCGTCTGACTACCAGAGAAATTGCAGAAGAGGTGGACATCAGCACTTTTTCGGCACATTCCACTGTTACAGGAGATTTGTAATGAAAGACGTGCGGAAGTTGGAAGTCTCTGGACATGTTGTGACATGTCCAGCTCTTACACAATTCCTCGGATACTCACTCGACTGAAAAGCCACCGAAAGCCGTTTGAATCTTACGAATGGTTTCCACCTGGCTGTCTCTCACAGTTTCTGGAAAAATTTGATTCAGCACTGCTCCAATCGTTCAGACATTTTCCTCGAAATGAAAATCCAATGAGGGGGGAGGACCAGTGCTCACTCAAAGCCTGCTCACAGGCGAATGACACAACCGACAGGCGTGAAAAAACTCACGCGTGCACATGAAGGTTCAAGGTTGGCTCATGCAAGCACACGTGATTCAAATCCATAAGGTTTTTGAAAAAAAAAAAGGTCTGATACTTTTTGGACAGACCTCGTATGATGCTGCTGTGATTGGTGAATTGGTGATGTAAGACGAAAGTTGCACTGCATGCAGTTTGTCGACTCACCTCTGCAGAAGCCTGCAGCTCCTTTTTTGTCATGATTAGTGGCTCCCTTCACTCATTTCTTTATTTCATGTTTTGAGAAGTGCCTCATCTAGATAGATTTGTCTCCAATACGGTTTGTATTTCTTTCTGATTGATGTAAATGACATTTTCTGTGATGTTGAAATGTGTCTACCTCCTGACTTATCTAAAGAAAACTGGCTGTAAAAGTAAAATTTACTATAAATTAGTCTGTGTGCCCAAAACATGATCACATACTTTTTTTTTCTTTTCACGATGTGAAAATGTTGTTGTTGTACCTTTGTGCATTTAAAAAAAAATATGTTGGTTATACATAATTTGGATTTAATTTCTAACAAATTCAGGTGTGCTGATTATTCTGGCCAGAGTTGTATATACAGTTGTGTTCAGAATAATAGTAGTGCTATGTGACTAAAAAGATTAATCCAGGTTTTGGATTACATTTCTTGTTGTTACATGGGAAACAAGAAACAGTAGATTCAGTAGATTCTCACAAATCCAACAACACCAAGCGTTCATGATATGCACACGCTTAAGGCTATGAAATTGTTCTATTGGTAAAAAAAAAAAAAAAAAGTAGAAAAGGGTGTTCACAATAACAGTAGTGTGGCATTCAGTCAGTGAGTTCGTGAATTTTGTGGAACAAACAGGTGTGAGTCAGGTGTCCCCTATTTAAGGATGAAGCCAGCACCTGTTGAACATGCTTTTCTCTTTGAAAGTCTGAGGAAAATGGGACGTTCAAGACATTGTTCAGAACAGGATAGTTTGATTAAAAAGTTGATTGGAGGGGGAAAACTTATACGCAGGTGCAAAAAATTATAGGCTGTTCATCTACAATGATCTCCAATGCTTTAAAATGGACAAAACAGAGACGCGTGGAAGAAAACAGAAAACAACCATCAAAATGGATAGAAGAATAACCAGAATGGCAACGGCTCACCCATTGATCAGCTCCAGGATGATCAAAGAGTCTGGAGTTACCTGTAAGTGCTGTGACAGTTAGAAGATGCCTGTGTGAAGCTAATTTATTTGCAAGAATCCCCCGCAAAGTCCCTCTGTTAAATAAAAGACATGTGCAGAAGAGGTTACAATTTGCCAAAGAACACATCAACTGGTCTAAAGAGAAATGGAGGAATATTTTGTGGACTGATGAGAGTAAAATTGTTCTTTTTGGGTCCAAGGGCCACAGACGTTGTGAGAACGACCCCAAACTCTGAATTCAAGCCACAGTTCACAGTGAAGACAGTGAACATGGTGGTGCAGCATCATGATATGGGCATGTTTCTCCTACTATGGTGTTTGGCCTATATATCGCATACCAGGTATCATGGATCATTTGGATATGTCGAATACTTGAAGAGGTCATGTTGCACTTATGCTGAAGAGGACATGCCCTTGAAATGGTGTTTCAACAAGACAATGACCCCAAGCACCTAGTAAAAGAGAAAAATCTTGGTTCCAAAACCACAAAATTAATGCCTCGCAGATGTGGAAGAAATCATGAAAAACTGTGGTTATACAACTAAATACTAGTCTAGTGATTCACAGGATTGTTAAAAAAGCAGTTTGAACATAATAGTTTTGAGTTTGTAGCGTCAACAGCAGATGCTACTATTATTGTGAACACCCCCTTTTCTACTTTTTTTTTTTAACTAATAGCCCAATTTCATAGCCTTAAGAGTGTGCATATCATGAATGCTTGGTCTTGTTGGATTTGTGAGAATCTACTGAATCTACTGGTACCTTGTTTCCCATGTAACAATATGAAATATACTCAAAACCTGGATTAATCTTTTAGTCACATAGCACTACTATTATTCTGAACACTACTGTAGCTCTTAATTTGATTTATTCAATAAATGTATTTCAGTTGCTGGCTCTAAAATCATCCTGCCACTCCTTCCACGTAAGTCACAACCTCACACCAGGCCTTGAAGCGGACAAACTCAGCTTTCCTGAATCTCCAGAGCAACATTAAAAAAAATCGCTCCTGCTGTTGACCCCAGTGACCCTGTTTGGCTATCAGTGGAGTCGTCGGATAACTTTAACACCTCATTAGTTTTGTCTTCATGGTTTTTGATTAAATAATTCTTCTTCCTCTTCTTCTTCTCCTCCTCCTGATGAACTCCGTGACTTTTTCTTCCTCCCAGGACCTGATTGATGAGTGGAAGGCCAAGGAGGTGAAGCGAGGCAACAGCAACAAAACCATCGACCCCACCTCCTTAAAGTGGAACCCCTCCCAAAGGGACATGAGTGAACGACAGCCGTCAGGCTGCTGAAGCACACGTAGTCTAGACTACCCCCCCCCCCCCCCCGGGTCAGTGTTCATTCTCTTTACCCTGAACATTCTGCTCTTTGTGCAGGGAGCTTTGTTAGCCTTTTATTTCTTTTTCAGGAAAGTCCATTCAGTACGATAGCTAAGTTTTTGTTTGGGACAGTCCATTAGTATGGGCAGTAAGACGAGTGTATTCTGAGTACTGTGATGTTTCGTCGGGTAATCTTTGTATCTTTGGTTATTAACGCCTCCTTGTTTTTCCTCGCACCATCAATACAGGATTTGGATCAGTTCCTCTGGGGAACCTGTCAAATGATAGAAAATTAATTCACCTTCAGAGGACATAAAAAAAAAATTTAGAAATAAAACAAGCTCAGGTTTTTATAGTGATAAAATTGTACTTTGCTTGTGTGGTTCCTCTGAAACATCAGTTGAAGCTGTCGATGCTGAAGGGATTATTCTGGTTAACAATTCTGTAGTAAACAGAAAACATGTTTTGTCTGTTATACCTGTAAAAATTATTTTTACCAAAATAAAATGGCCTTATTTTGTCTGTACTTGTTCCTACCTCTGCTGTGAGTGCTTCTCCCCATCAGTTCCAGGAACGTCTCTCTGATGTCTCCTAAAAGTAAGAAAGATCATCACTTTGACAACATATTTCACAGTAACCAGGTTCTGCTAAAGCTGCCAAATATATCTAGAGTGCCAAGGGTCCTGTAGGTTACCAGCTCTATTAAAGCCCAAGGCAAAATGGCTATTTTGGCATAAAAATGGCCGCCATTTCCAAACCTACCTACCTGTGCAAATTTTTGTGGCGAGAACGATGTAAATGACCAATATTATGTCCTTGTTAAAAGAAAAGTTGCCAAACAGTTTTTTTTTAGAAAATTGGGGTCCAAATAATAATATAAATATATATATAAATAATATTTTTTGGCGTGAAATGTCAACGACCCATATTACACAACGCTTGACAAATGAGCGTGTCACTGTAGACTCAAAATTTGGCAGTTCCTGTTTGGGACTCCCTGGACCACGAGAGAACTCATGGCACTTGTGCGGCACTTCAGTCATGAAGACATCTAAAGGTAAGCGTGTTTATTTGCCTGCAGTGTGTTAGTTAAATGTATTGGGATTATGGCACTGATTTTCTTTCTGATTTTTCCTGTTTTTGTCTCTTTATGCTCATTTATATTATTGATATAAATGGTTGGTTGATTTTAAAAGCTTCAGTTTTGTTAATTGGCAGGAGATTCTGGTTGTTTTTCATACCTGAGGTTGTACAGATGCAAATTCTTTATTGTCATTGTAACCATACAATGAAGGTAAGGTGCAAGCCTTTCAGTGCAAATATTAACCTGAGTAAACCACATGCAGACTTGAAATTTTTGGGGAAGAAAAGAAAATAAACATAAAATTTAACAATGAAAAAGGTATGTTCAGAGAACAAATTGGAAAAAGACAAAATGACCAGTACGTAGTAGCAAAAATGAAATTACATATATATAAAAAGAGAAGTATGTACAAAAGTGGATATTTCAATGGGAGTGGATATTGCACATAAACAAATATTGCGCCCATTTCAAGTGTGGCATGTGACCTGGCTACACTTGAAATGAGTGAAATATTTATGTGCGTAAATTGCAACACTTTCACTGTGCTGTCAAAGACTTTTGATTAAGAGCGTTGTATTGATGTAAGATTGTTGATGGACTTTCAGCTGAATATTACATTTTAACATAGACCCCCAGACTGGGAACGTGGCAGAGGTGTAGCAGAGAGCTGTTGTGACACACAAGCCCTTAATTCATAGCAGCCTCATAAAAGTGCCAAGATCGCCTGCAAAAAAAAAAAAAAAAAAAAATCTGGCGCAGCCACTGACCTTAATTGGAATACGTAGGTATGGAAAATGAATGAATTATTCATCAGAAGTCATTATTTGTACCTTTTTTAAAGAAATTAAATGTTCTTGAATGCTTAAAACATCTACTGGATCCTGAATCCAAAATATATTCTGGATCCCAAAAAAAAAAATCCTCATTTTCTTAGACTTGATCCATCTACTCACCAAATTTCATCAACATAATGTTGCTATGTGCCACACATTCTTCTGGATCAATTCCAGAATATATTCTGGAATTGCCTCCAAAACGGAATCGCTTATTACCTGGAACATTATGTATCTGCTCAACAAATTTTATTGAAATCCGTTCATTCGTTTTGAGTTATCCTGCTAACAATCAAAACAGATGAAGCTGGTGAAAACATTACTATCCCTTTAACAGAAGTAAAAAAAAAAAAAAAAAGTTTTAAAATTTGCCTAAAATGCATTCAAATAAAAATATTATTTTTAATAATGATAAATGAAGGTCTGCAGTGGCTACCTGAGCGCTTGCCCATGAGTCCATAGAAGCGAAGGGCTTTGGATCTTTTCATCAGCGTAGCCGCGGGGCTGCTCAGACTCTTCTCCAAAGATTCAACCTGCTCGAGAAGAAACCCATAACATATTTGGACCATTAGTGTGCATTAAATAAGAGTTTGTCATCTTTGTGTTGAATCACTGAACATTTAAAATTGATCCAGAACATTTCCTTCAGGAAAAATGCTGATACATGAATATCAGTATTCCACAGTGAGGCTCACCTTCCACTCTGTCGATAAGCGTCCGTCCTCTCCCACACCAGAAGTCTGACAGATTTGCACCAAAGCACAGAAAGTAAAAGCAACAACTTGGATTTTCCAGTTATCCATCCTTTTGGTTCCAGAGAGAGGCCCAGGTTGCTGAAGAAGGATATGAAGCTGTCTGCTCCAAGTGTCAGCAGGGTGCCTTTATACCCCCCTGCTGCCCCCCGATCCACCCTCCACACAGTTCCACACTTGCCCCCCCATCCCACCCTGTGCATTTGTAAAAAAAACACATTTGTAAAATCTCTTTCATCTGTTTTTCTGAGTGGCACCAGTGTCCCGCACAGAAGAACAATCTAATTACAGATGAAATATTTTCCATTTCACATGCTCTCCTTTCATTGTCATGTTTATTAGCACAGCTGCACAATATTCTCCTCCTCGTCTGTGACCTTGTGATGTGCACACGCTTCTTTGATCACAGAGGACAGTGATTTTTATCTGTTCTTTGACCAACATCACAAAAAAAATACAACCTCCAAAAACAAGCGGATGCTTTGAAAGCGAAGTTAACAATTATTTACCTGCTCGTTCATTAATTTGACCTCTCAGGTCAAATTATTCAGTTATATGCATTTGTGAAATTATAAGTAAATGGAAAGGAGGATGTTAATGTTGACACTGATGGCTGCAGAAAATGTTTTATGTTCTATAAAATGTGTCCGATATAATATGAAAACTCATTTATTTGTCTACTATTTTGGTGTTCTTAATGTTAATGAAATAACAGAAGAATAATCACCTATTGTAATTAATTTATTACTTACAAACTGTGTGTGTGTGTGTGTGTGTGGGGGGGGGGGGGGGTAGACAACATATATGACAACAGTTTTAATTCATCAACTGAAAGTGAACCTTGGAATTAATGAGATGAAGTAGAGGAAAAAATGTGGAATCAACAACAACAAAAAGACAATTTGTAAATTGATTGTTGCTCCTCAGATTTTATTAATTCTCTGCAACCGATCAGGCTAGAGAGGTGAACAAAACCTTATATGGTCACGTGCCACTATGGGGTAGAAGTGACATCAGCAGTGTTGTATAAAGTACCGGAAAATCACACTTAAGTAAAAGTACATATACCCATTTAAAAAATGACTTTGGTAGAAGTTCAAGTCACCGATTGAAATGCTACTCAAAAGTCTTAAAGTATCTAGTATTTATCGTACTTAAGTATGACAAGTAATGTACAACTAAATGTACTCAAGTATTGAAAGTAAAAGTACAAGTAAATGTTAAGGATCAAAAACGGACTGATTTTTTTAATAAAAGTTTATCTAGGCTTGTAAATCAGTCAAAGTACTGAAAATTGTGCACATCACACAAAAACACTTCAGAAACTATACTCAACAAAAATATAAACGCAACACTTTTGGTTTTGCTCCCATTTTGTATGAGATGAACTCAAAGATCTAAAACTTTTTCCACATACACAATATTACCATTTCCCTCAAATATTGTTCACAAACCAGCACTTCTCCTTTGCTGAGATAATCCATCCCACCTCACAGGTGTGCCATATCAAGATGCTGATTAGACACCATGATTAGTGCACAGGTGTGCCTTAGACTGCCCACAATAAAAGGCCACTCTGAAAGGTGCAGTTTTGTTTTATTGGGGGGGGATACCAGTCAGTATCTGGTGTGACCACCATTTGCCTCATGCAGTGCAACACATCTCCTTCGCATCATCCGTGAAGAGAACACCTCTCCAACGTGCCAAACGCCAGCGAATGTGAGCATTTGCCCACTCAAGTCGGTTACGACGACGAACTGGAGCCAGGTCGAGACCCCGATGAGGACGACGAGCATGCAGATGAGCTTCCCTGAGACGGTTTCTGACAGTTTGTGCAGAAATTCTTTGGTTATACAAACCGATTGTTCCAGCAGCTGTCCGAGTGGCTGGTCTCAGGCGATCTTGGAGGTGAACATGCTGGATGTGGAGGTCCTGGGCTGGTGTGGTTACATGTGGTCTGCGGTTGTGAGGCTGGGTGGATGTACTGCCAAATTCTCTGAAACGCCTTTGGAGACGGCTTATGGTAGAGAAATGAACATTCAATACACGAGCAACAGCTCTGGTTGACATTCCTGCTGTCAGCATGCCAATTGCACGCTCCCTCAAATCTTGCGACATCTGTGGCATTGTGCTGTGTGATAAAACTGCACCTTTCAGAGTGGCCTTTTATTGTGGACAGTCTAAGGCACACCTGTGCACTAATCATGGTGTCTAATCAGCATCTTGATATGGCACACCTGTGAGGTGGGATGGATTATCTCTGCAAAGGAGAAGTGCTCACTATCACAGATTTAGACTGGTTTGTGAACAATATTTGAGGGAAATAGTGATATTGTGTATGTGGAAAAAGTTTTAGATCTTTGAGTTCATCTCATACAAAATGGGAGCAAAACCAAAAGTGTTGCGTTTATATTTTTGTTGAGTGTAGGTTTTAAAACCTAAATGAGAGTAGGATACTCACTAGGTGTTCACAGGAAACATTTATTTCTATATATATTTATTTATTTTCATTGTTACATGGTTTTATCTTTTCTGTTGTTTTGTTTCATTAGGTTCTTTTTGTCTCTTTCTCTAAAATTGTATTGTAACATTATTAGTCTATTATTACTGACTATTGTCTATTATGTAGACTATTGTTGTTGCTATTATTATTAATATATGAATAAAAATAAATTAAAAAAAATTACAATTTGACGCTTTTATGACAACGAACGCTGAGCCATTAATCATACAAAAAACAAATCAACACAAACGTGCTGATGCAAACAGCTTAATGCTAACTTTAACATTGAAAACACCATAGACATGCTAACATGTTAGCATTGGCCCCGTTTTTAAGTTATAAAATACATCTATCAACTGTTTCAGAAGACCATAACAGGTCGGTTTAACATAAAAATATTAAATATTACTCAGACATATGCTCTTCAGGGTTTTAGCGGGAAAATTAGGATAAAGTGAAATAAAACAATGAATCCATGAATCGTAGATCAAAGCACTGCCTCGATCTGCGAATCACTGCTTCGATTGGTTCAAGGTTCAAAGCAAAGCTGCGCTGCAGAAACAATTACAAACCTGTTGCAGGTCTGTAATCAATGTAAAGAAATTATAATTTTCCTGAAAAACAAGTGCGCAACTGCAAAGAAACCTACTGGACATGCCTCATGACAAATCGGCCTGACTTCGTTGCAGTCACTAGTAATCAGTGGTGTCTCTGGGTGTGTGTGTGTGTTTTCTTTTTTTTGTAACGAGTAATGGCATGGCGCATAGAAAATGTATCGGAGTAGAAGTATGCAATTAAGGTCGGAAATGTAGTGAAGTAAAAGTGAAAGTAAGCTGAATTTAAAAAAAACTCAAAGTACAAAGTCTCCCAAAACGTACTTAAGTACAATAGTGAAGTATTTTTACTTCGTTACTATACAACACTGGATATCAGTGTTATCTATGACCTCCCTTCGAAGGGACTCCAGTCTGAATCAGGTCACTTCTCCAGTTGAAGTTAGACCCGTTGACCTTCGGGTCACGTTAGCTACAAATGATGGTGACAACAAGCAGTTGGTTTTGTTGCTTGATGGCCATCCCCGGGCGTGCACACTAAAATTTCTCTGAAAGATGTCTTCTAAATCACTTCAGAGGTGTTTTTAGATTTAAAAGTGTTTCTTGCAGCTGTTCTGGAGCGTTTTCCGCCATCTTGGATTATTTTGTTCAAGCAAACAACCGGCTGACATCACACTGCCGATTCACTCAGATTGTCCCTTTGCTCAGTATTTCCCTAAGAAACGGTATGTCTGGGCTCCGCCTAGCTGGCAGTAGAGCGGCTGCTGTCTCTTGCCGCTGGAAAACACTCACTGTGATTGAAAATAAATGATGAGTCGTCACATTGCCTCTGCCGCTTGCAGCTAAAGTGATGGTGTTTTTATAGCGGCGTGGACTAAGACAATGCAAATTTTAAAAGTGTCTTGACTCTTGTCCAAGGACACAGACAGGTAGCATGAGCGGGAATCGAACCCAGGTCTACATATTGGTAGCCTAACTCTGTATCCAATGAGGTACCTTCTCTACATTACAAATCACAATGTTGAGTGAGTCTATAATTTTTTTTCCCCTTTAACTGATCTGGGAGAAATGATGGCATTAATTAGGATAATTAATTTAAGACAGTTTTATTGAATACATTTAAATATCGAATTATTTAAACTTGGGGCATTCCAGCAACTACCTCGGGCTGTGGCTGGACAGCAAACGGGACTGGACAACCGACACCAACCATCTGTACAGGAAGGGACAGTGCAGACTGGACTTTCTGAGGAGGTTGCGGTCATTTAACATCTGCAGGAAAGTCCTGTGGATGTTCTACCAGCCCGTATTAGCCAGCGTCCTTGTTTACACCGTGGTGTGCTGGTGTGGCAGTACATCCAAGAAGGACATATCCAGGCTGGACAAACTGATCAGGCGGGTTGGCTCTGTGGTTGGCATGAAGCTGGACTCTCTGGTGACGGTGGCAGAGAAGAGAACACTGGACAACCTGCTGGACATTATGGATGATGCCAGTCACCCTCTGCACACTGTCATCAGCAACCAGAGGAGCCTCTTCCGCCACAGACTGCTCCTTCCCAAGTGCAGGACCAACAAACTGAGAAACTCCTTTGTCCCTCAGACCAATACTGTACAACCCCTCACTCAGGGGGCGGAGGAGTAACAGGAAGACAGAGGATGGGAATGAGAGGAACAGTAGCAGCCAGTAGGCCGGTATTAATACAATAACATGCTTTTGGAGGGCGGTATGCATTTTCAAGAGGCCCGACGTCCATGCCCAGTCACCCAAAATGACAGCTATTCGCCCTCGTCTAACTTTGGCGAATAGCTGTCATTGCGGGCGACGGGATGGACGGAGGGACTCAGAAAAATGCATACCGCACGACAACAGCATGTTATTTGCATTATTATCACTTTTTACTGAGATGCACAACACGTAACGCATACATAAAAAGTTGGTTCACTTAACTTTTGTCATGTTGGCTAGCTGGCGCGCTCTGCTCTCCAATTTAGCCAGTGCATCTTCATCAAACTGGCTGCTTTAGCTGCTGTTCATTGTCGTACTATCCATGAGAAAATCATCCGGAATATCCATATTGGGACAAAAACACACTTCTCGGCTTTTCATCTTTTCCTCTGCGGACAGTTTTTTTTTTTTCCCCTCTGCAGACAGCGGGCGGGTATAGCCAGGTAGCGTCGCTGTAAATCTACGATACCAGCCCAGCAACGCCCCGGTAAAGTGATAATAATGATCAGTATGTCTGGTATTGCAAACTGTTTTTTGTTTTTACTTTCACTTTTGATACTCTGTGTGCTTCTTACCCTGCGTGCTGCTATACAATGCTGCTGGAACCTTAATTTCCATGAGGGAGTCTTCCCAAAGGATCAATAATGTTCTGTCTAATCTCATCATGGTGGTCCAGTGATTACCACTCTTCCCTCAAAGTAAAGACTGTAGGTCCTGGTTTTAAGCCCACCAATAACATTTCGATTCTCCTTGTAGATCCAGTTTTTTTCCCCCAGGGTTGGTATCCAGTATGAAAACATTGGTACCAAACCATGATGTGGATCCGCTGTGGGTTAAATGAATCATATAGCCAAAAAAATTCAGTTGATCCAGTTATAATTTGCTTGATTCACAGAAACAGAACATCCAGTTACTGAACAATTTTTATCATATTTGTGATTTGATTGTTTATTTGGGGATGTTCAACATTGAAAAAAAAATCACATATAGCTGTAAAAGGTAGATCCAGAAAAATCAGCACTGCATAACCCCTTTGATGAAAGATGATCTGTTCCTCCTCCTGACCCTCTTTCTATAGAAGTTTCTGGAGGGTAATTACCCAACAATTAGTGTATTGTGACACACACTTGAAACAAAGAGTACACATGCACACATCACAAATGCTTTGATCCACATGCAGGTGCTTCTAAAAGCAAGAAAAGCCCAGAACAATTTAGTCTGAAAGGCAATTACACCTGAACAGCCCTCATGTGCACGTCGCGTAACCCACAGCTAACATGGAGTGACGAATCTAAAGAAATCACAGGCACCAGATTTGCATATGAAGAGGTTCAGCCACAAAGAGCTGCTGTAATGACCGAACACGGTGTTTCTGCGTTTAGCCGAGTGTGCGTCACCATTGCGCAGTTCGCCGCAGACATCTGTGACTGTTGCCGGTTTCACATTCAAATGCTACTCCAGTGTGTTCTGATAAACTATGAACTAAACTCAAATATGTTCCTGTGCTGTCACATTGCCCCAAGGGAGGGTGGGAGTTGCTCCCCATCTCCATCTCGTGCTCGTAACAAAAGCTCTAGCCCTAGGTGGAAACAACTCTCCTGAAATCCCTCTGGTATAGGTTTAAATCATGGTGTGTGACTCTAATTTAGGGCATCCTGTCTTCAGCTCATTGGACTGTCAAGAAAGATCTGTTTTCTTTAAATATGACAGACCCCCCCTCCCCCCCCCCGCCCCAAAAAATTACAGCTAATGCAACAGTCATATCAAAGAAATGTAGCGTAGTTCTACCAGGAAGACTCAGATTACAAGGTGTCATTCCGATTTGCCAAATCAGAAAGCAGCATGGTCCACAACTTAGTCATCAGTCTCAACCTGAGTTAGGTCTGAGTACTTTTAAAGCAATCAATTACAAATACAATTACTTTTAAAAGTAATAGATTACTTTCATACTTTTAAAAGTAACTGTAATTACAATTACTTTTGGACCCAACTCTGACCACAACCAACAGTCAATCCAGACTCACTTCACTGCTGATTGCAGTTGCTGACCAGGACTCTGCCTTCACCACCATGCAACTGTTGGTTAGTCCCTGTCTGTTACCAGGGTCAGGGAATGCCATCGGATGGTTCCTGTGTGGTGTTCAGGTTGCTGGTCAGGCCAATGTCTGCCTCCACCCCATCACCACCAGTTGGTCCCTGTCTGACGCCAGAGGTAGGCTCCGCTTCTGCCTTCTTCCAACAGCAGGCTTTGAGTTCGATATACCCCGAAGCTGTCAAGAGAAGTACATGCCCCACAGACTATGGTAGAACTCTTAAGGTTCTATGATTCACATATTGGTGGTGGGTGGCAGAAGGTAAGCTAGAGGCTTCGTTGTTTTCAATGAGACAGTGACAGAAAATTCCAATGACACTACCCCTCCCCTCGCCTGCTCCCTTGAAGTCCAGGTTAGACAATCAGTGGATTTTTATTTTTTTTTTTTTCCAGAAGGGCCAGTAATTAGAAATTTAGTTGGGTTTAAGTTAAAAACAAACTTCCCCCTTGGCCTCGGTATTCTCAGTAGTACTTATTTACTTAGTCCTCTTGCATATATAGTGAACCACATTTACTAGCACCTAAGTCTAACCTGTGCAAGATGATGAGTTTGGTCCACCATGATGTTACATGTCATCATTCATGAACCTTCTAAAAAAAGTACTTTCAGAAAGCAGGGAATATCTCAAAATTCTGCCAACACTGCCTGTGGGAGCAGCAGCCACACACCACAACGGTATATAGGCCTGTCAAAAGTTTAAAATTTTCAACTTTTTCTACAAAGCAGACCGTGCTCACGCTCAAGTTTTGGTTGGAAATCAACCTTTATCTACCTCTGTTAGAAATAGCTGTTAGATTACATTGAATAAAAATAAAGCATTCTAGAAAATATTAATAATAACCTTCCTTTTATGTTGACAAAGAGACACATTTTTGCCTCCTGAACGGGATTGTAGTACTGAGTATTGTGGCACAGTTAGGCAATGTGGAATATGGAAATTAAAATAAAAGTGAAGTAAAAACCCTGATTATTGAACCCATGTTTAAAAAATACTCCTAAATAAAATATTGTGGTCAATAAAAAATATAAAAAAAAATCGCGCCTCCCCCCAAGAAAATCCCTAAACAAACAACAAAAACACATTCAATGAAAAGCTGTTACTAATCATCAGAGAAATGGCACTTGACAGATAGAGTATCTGTGGGTAGTTTGTGGTCTGAACTAATAAAAACCATCATCATATTTTTGCTGCCAGTAATGAATAAATGCTTTCATATGTCATTGTACCACCATAATGCCAGTTTGTCAGGTTCAGTGCATAGACTAAAAGACGTTATTCTTATTAGCAGACAAAACGTGCATAAATGTATGCAAGTATATACCAAATACATATCAAATTTTCAAAACATGTTTGTAAGTATATACAAAGGTAAAGGAAAAAAAAAGGCAAATGTGCCAATGAAAGGGGAATTACCCTCAGCAGCAAAACAGGGAAATTTTATGAAAGAATCCTACATCATAGAATAAAACCCCTGATACAAATTAGTGAACTACAGGGAGGTGGTAAGGAAAACATAGGAACTGCAGACCATATTTTACTATTAAACCAGCTGATTGACAACAAAAAACCAAGATACATAACATTCCTGGATGTGACCAAAGCAAAGATAAAGCCTGGGCAGATGCTCTGATGTACATGCTCTACAAAAATGGACTAAGAGATAAAATATGGCTAAAAATAAAGGAGCTCAACGAAAACCTGAAAGCCTCAATAATGACCAGATATGGACTTACAAGACAAATACAGATCAAAGACAGCATTAGGCAAGGAGGAGTCCTGTCAGTCATAATGTACGCACTACTAATAGACGAAATAGGCAAAGAGATCCTCAATAGCAACCTTGGAATAGAGACAGGTACAGGGAAAAAAATAGGATGCCTACTATGGATGGACAACATAGCCCTCATAGCAGAGACGGCCAAGGAAATGCAAATAATGCTAAATATAACAAATGATCTGGCAAACAGGTACCACATAGAATTTGGGGAAGAAAAAAGTAAAGTTATGGCGATAGGGAAACCAAAAGATGATACAAATTTCTACATAGGACCCAAAAAACTGGAAAAAATGTGTAAATTACAAATACCTAGGGAAAATAATCAACAATAACAACAACCAAGCCGACCAAATAGAAGAAGCAAAAAAGAAAGCAGAAGGAGCCTTACAAACCATCCTACAAATAGCAGGAAGCCCGGACCTAAGAGGAATAGAGATGAGAGTTATCTGGCAAATAGTGGAATCATGCATAATCCCAATAATTGTGTATGCAGGAGAGTCAGTGGTAACAACAAAAAAGGAGGGGAAAATGAGGAACCAAATCTTGGACAGTATATTAAAATGGCTCCTAATACTACCAACAACAACACAGAGAGAAATCATGTATGTGGTTACAGGGCTCTGGGATATAGACCATATAATACAAAAAAACAAGGTCAACTTCCAAAAAAGGATAAATACAGTAGGATCAGACCTAATGAAAAGAATAATCAACAACATTAATAAACCATGGAAAAGGGAAGTCAACAGGATTAAGGAAAAACTGCAGATAACGGATCAAAGAAGCAAAGGAGATATAAAAAGGAAAATAGGCGAACAGCTAAAGAAGAATATCAAAGAAGAAGGAGAGATCAAATCAAAGGTAAAACATTACATTGAAAACGTAAAAACGTTGGAAGTAGGAAAAAGGAAACCCTACCTGGACAAACTAAACAGGATGGAAGCCCCTAGCATCATGATGGCAAGAACAAGAATGCTGGCAGTAAAATGCAACTATAGGAATAAATATGCCAATGTATCCTGTAGGTTCTGCAATGCTGAGGAGGAAACTCAAAAACATATACTAGAGGAATGCCAGCAAGTCAATAGGCAAGAATGCCCGAAAGTAACAACGGAGGATATCTTTGAAGAAGATACAACCAAATTAAGAGAAACTGCAAAAGCTCTTACACGGATCGAGGAAAAGCTAATACACTAATGTGCTGCTCCCCCCTCAGAATGGTAGGGGAGCCCCCAGCTAACTGACTGTTAGCTAAACATTGTGTCTAGTAGCATGTTTAGCTAATATCAAGTTATGTAAATAAAACAAAAACACAGAACAAGAACACTAACAAAATGTTTAAATTCAGCTTCTCAAATACTTAAATTTTTATACAAATGCTAAATATGTTGTTCATTGTTTTAATTTTTTTAAACAGATTGTTACCTGAAAATTTAGCTAAAAATTAAAGGTTTGATTTACTGTAGGTTCACGTGTATAATAACAAAAACTACAACACCAGCAAACAAATACGCAAGCTGATTTACTAACTGTGCACACTCAGTATTATGACTTTCAAATAAGCAAACTAGCATGTACAGTATTGTCCATTTTATATGTTTTAATACTGAATATTCAGTTTGGGTTGTGTCTACCTGAGTGCACAAAATCCTGGGAGGACAACATACAGACTGGTAAATTTAAAACACACAATGTGATTTATCAAGGCCAAAAGAGAAATTTAAGAGGCTCATGATTCCATCTGTATTTTGCATGTTTTGAAGACATTATGCTAACTGTGTATGTCCAACGCGACGCACGGGGGCTGAAACGGCAGGTCAGTGCCGTGGACAGCTACAACTTAAACATACACACATCCGTATAATTCACACTGTATGTCCCTTCCTCTCCAGTTATGTGAACACGAAAATATATTAACAAACACACTGTTGTGAAAAGCACGTCTGTTGAGGAATGTGACTTGAAACCAACATTTGTACTGCAAAAAGACTAATAATTGCACGGCAGTTTTATTGCAGGTTAAATAATCACTAAAGATTTATTCAACATTTTCTTCAGTATTGTAGAATCTGGAGTTTCTTTAAAGCTACAGTGTGTAGATTTTAGTACCATCTGGTGGTGAGGTCGCAGAATGCATTATTGTCACCGTAGACTTAGCATTTTCTATTTGGCAATAGGGATTCATGCTCCTTTGCCTTCTCTTGTTCTAAGCAATATAATTTCACACAAATTACGGTTCTCACACTTGTTAACCTGCACTATCAACCGGCATTCAAAGCTTATGAAAAGAGATATTTGTATATCGTTGTAAAACATACATTAATGCACAAATGGAAATAAATGCTATATTCCATTTCTGATAAGAAATTAGAACTTTATTAATCCCTTGGGATGACTCCGTTCGAGAAATTGAGGTTCCAGCAGCATTGTATAGCAGCACACAGGGTAAGAAGTATCAAAAGTAAAAATAAAAAACAGTTTGCAAAATGTGACTATAAATACCAGAAATACTGTCCACTGTTGCCTTACTGGCTACTACTGTTCCTCTCCTTCCCGTCCCCTGTCTTCCTGTTACTCCTCCTCCCCCTGAGTGACATGTTGTACAGTCTGATGGCCTGAGGGACAAAGGACTTTTTCAGTCTGTTGGTCCTGCACTTGGGAAGGAGCAGTCTGTGGCTGAAGAGGCTCCTCTGGTTGCTGATGACCAGCTCCTTTGTCTTCGAGGTGTTGAGCTGTAGATGGTTTGTGTGGCATATGGCACCTTTTAAGAATAAAAGCATTTCCTGAAAAATCTTGTTCATGCAGCAAATAAAGGCACCGAGTTACTCTCTGCAGCACTTTTAGGGTTATTTCTGAAGTTTTTCAGGTTTATGTGGTGCATGGTGTTGAATTTGAACATCTGAGCTCATCCAGTAGATGGCAGCCTTAACTAACAGTAGAATTCACAGCACTGATTCCTGCATTGCAGATGATAAAATGCCAAATTGCTGCCACCATCCCCACTCACTTTTGCAAGATTTTAAAGTCCCCATGATTAATATGTAAAGCTCTGGAAATATTTGTAATGAATCAGAGGAACTACAGTATGTAACACATTTTTAAAAATAATTTTCATTTCTGTATTTAGTTCTACAAGTAACAGAAGGAAACATTTGCATATCAGTGTCACCCAGTTGACCTGCTGATGTTCTCACAGATATTAAATGACTTCTGATGGAAGGTGGAATCCTTTGGCAAAATGATAGTTTTGCAGGAACACAAAGATTACCATAATAATAAAAAACATTAAATGATAGTCATAAAATTGTAAAATGCACATTTTTGTAATGTAAATATACCTTTAATTCCAGACAAAAATATGACAGTGTGATTGTCACAATAAGGTTTTCATAACATTGGCAGGAAACCTGATATTAAGATATGCAAACTGTATTTTGGTTTGACTGATGTTTGACCTTTGTTCTTGTTAAGTTTTCATTCTAGGATCTCTTTACATATTGTTGTCTGAGTCAATTAAATTTGAGAAACGATAGCTTTAACACTTAGTCTTTAACACTGGTTTATGAAAAGGAGATTTTGGCCACAGTGAGCTCGCGCTCACATTTAAGTCGCATCCACCAGACGATGTATCAAACAGACTCTGGCGGTACAATGGAAGGTGGTGGTGGTAGACCCGAGTCTGCATGAAGCTCTAAATTTGTTCAGCATTGCAGTTGGCTTCTTTGAAAGCTGTTTTTCCTGTTTGGTGCCCTGTGGCACTTTTGTGTGGCTTCTCCAGAGAGCCATAAATTTGGCGGTTTAAAGTTCTCTGAGAACGACATGCCACGGTCTGTCTAGTTTAGACAGGACTTCAGACTTGTTCCGTTTCGACCATAGACCCTTATATAGACCTAGACACCCAATCGGCAAACCTAAAACAAAACCGCATGCTCTCTATCGCCTCATAGTGGCTGATTTCAGAACTGTAAAACAAGAAAAAATTGAGAAAATAAGCATTAATCGCCAACAAACACATTTTAAGTAAACTGAATTTGAGATTTTGAGTTGATTTGACTCCAAAAACCACACTTTAAATGAAGTTGTTAATGCCTGTTCTTAAGATGAGGAAAATCAAAATAAACAGATTTTATATTGCATATAACCACTAATTTATTGGTTTGTATGTGTTTATTTGGTGTTTGAATTTTGCTTTATTGTCATGTTTACATTTCCTTTTCCATTTTTGATGTTTTGTACTGTGAAAATCTCTGACTGAAAGTCCTATAAAAGTTGTTATTATTATTATTATTGTAATACAAAGTGAAAATTCAGCTGAGACTAAAATGTACTGTATTTTTTCCTCAAATGTGTGCCAATTTATTAACTTTTTCCCACGTTGTAATTATGTGTCCGTATGCACATTTTGATGTAAATTTTGTAATTTTATGTGATTTTGAAATGTGCGTAGTGGGTACTGTGATCCAGATGATCATCACCCAGCACGGCTTCTTAAAATAGTTAGCTGTGTATGTGATGGCTGTGATCGTTATTTTTTTCATGGCAAGATGGATCCAATAGGGAATAACTTATAGTAGTCACATTTAGTTGAATGGGTGTGAATTCTGAGATATGTGCAAACATTTTGTCATCATACATGCAGAGTTTAGAGGCTGATACTTTATGTCACAGCTGAAATTAAAATTAAGGCAGATTTAGATTCCGCCTCAGTAGAATTGAAATTTTAATTATGCTTTGACCATATTAATCCCATTAATCCCGTACAACGGATAAAAACACAAAACTTTGGTACTGTTGTTGAGGCAAAATGAAAGTGCGACGTTTGGTTGAAGTGCGCACGAAGCAGGAGTTATATGCAAAACGTGTAGAATCGTTCATGCCTCTAACGCCTTGTACACCTGTTGCTACAACTATTTGTGCACACCAGCAGCTGAAAATCATAGTGTGCGCTGTGGGAACCCATTGCACCCTCTCGTTGCAGGTGTCGGCCAAATTCCAGGTGACACGCACTAACATTTAACACCATTCGCATGGCACTTAGAAAATGTGTGGCAAGTCACACTCTTGGCACAACAACAGACTGTAGACAGTCACTGTCATACTCACAGTAAAATTTGTCTAAGTTCCTCATTAGTGTGACCTGTGGGTGTGTGCGCTCCACTGAGAGGAGGTGCGGCTTCTGACAGAAGCAGCTGTGGGGATCTGTCATTCTGGACATCCCAGCTGGACAACACCTACTGTGTTTGGACAAACATGGACTAACAACTGTCCACTGTGACGTGCGTGCGTCTGATTGCTGTACTTACATGGACATAAATAAAAACATATCGCCATGGCAACAAGCTGCAGTGAGCGCGCGCGAGCATGGAGTGGACACTGACAGCCCCCTAGATTGAAACGGACCGTCAGCTCAGAGCATGCAGTGGGCGATCTGATTGTCACGTCACCCACGTGAGCTCTGTTCTGTGCTGCAGTGCTCTGTGCTGCAGTGCGCCATTCACAAGACATGCGTGTCGGGCAGAACACGTCCACGGGGTGACTGGATGCACCGGACCAGTAGATGTGGACATGATCAGAGCCCACTGCTTCTCATTCATGTCATTTCATGACTGTATGTCAGTGACCCTGGGTCATCTACAGAGAAACAGATGTATTGCTTGCTTCATAAATGCGGTGTTTTTATATGGTGTGTGATTTTAATTTTTTTTTGTAATACTTCCATGTCCTTTTTGATATGAGGCAGATTCCCACAGCTTTCAAAGGACAGCTCCATAGCTTAGTGGTAAAGTTTCTGACTGCCAGTCAGAGCTTTTGGAAGGCGTGGGTTCGCCTCCCATGGGATTTTTTTAAAATTTTTTTTTTATTCCACATAAGCAGCGCTATGTGATCCCACAGGTACCAGCTGGTTTTTATTTTTTATTTATTCCACATAAGCGGCACGATGTGGTACACCTCACACTGTTCCTGCTCGAAAGATACCGTTGCATGCACAAGCTCTCGCACCAGGATCGTGCACGCCTGCCCGTCGGTGCGATGTTTCGTGGTGCGCTAATTCAAACTGTTTCACCATATTTGACCAAACTTCACACTATGTGTGAAGGGGCCCTAATGCATTGTAGTAAATTTTTATTGTTATACATTTAAGTTAGTGTATGTTCTGATAAGGCACATTCTATTTTGTTGCAGGCAAAATAAAAGTTTAATTTCATATTTATGTCCATATAATGTGTTCCACATAGGATAAATGATGTATCTGGCACATTATTATTGTGAATGCATTTTGATGCACTTATTGCTTTCCATTTAAAATTCTAATATGGCACTTTTTGGACTATAGGCAGAATCAACATTCAGTTTTATACATGGGGAGGATTTCAATTTGCTGAGGTAAAATCAAAATGTAAAATCTGAAGAAGTGAAATCAAAATTTCAGTTTGGTCAAGGTGGATTCTAAATTTGCCTGGATTTTAATTTTGACCATGACATATATTATATGTGTTAAATATTACACAACATATGAAGTTGCTCTGAGGGGGAATCAAACACTAAAAACCTACTGTATGTTAATAAAATATACCCTTTTGGCAAGTTGATGTGTAATATAACATACTATAATACTATAATATACACTGTTTTGCTGTGATATACTAGGAAAAGTGATGCTAATTGCTAAAAGACTAGCATCACAACACCTCACTCTATTACTAGTAAAAATTCTCCTAATTCCTCAACTTTCTCATTTAGTTGTTTTGTCTTATCACATTAAAATATTTCCACAGACATATTCACTGTAGTTTTGAGCCACTCTGAGTGACACTTTGTGGTAAGATTATTGGCAAATACAGCGAGTTGTCATTTGAGTCCAGTGGTAGCCACCTAAAAGCTAAATGCTATGTACAATTATTTCACAGTAATATATAATGCCATAACAGCAAAATTGCACTGTGGTAAGATTATCTGCAAATACAGCGAGTAGTCATTTGAATCTAGTGGTAGCCACCTAAAAGCTAAATGCTATGTTTAGCTTTTATTATTTCACATTAATATATAATGCCACAACAGCAAAATTGCATTTACCTCCATACAATGATACTATATAATGTTAACATAATGTGAGCTGTGAGATTATATGATCTAGATTGCTCTATTAGTTTAGTTTCTTGGCAAGCTATCCAACAAACGGCACATGCTAGCTTACGAACTCACTTGCAATATTAAGTCAAGGAAAATGGCTAGTTGTTTTGTATGGTTGGTTGTAAATAAGTCGACACCAGAGAAATGACAGACGACACCAGTCTTTTGTAAATGTTGAACCCTGGGATGTCTTTCAAACACCACAACACTACTGTGTTGACTTTCTCTGGAGGGGTTTGAGTACACGTGCTTGTTCATGCGTGATAGCATTTTATGCAAGTGTCTCCGTGTTGACACAGACTGAAGAGCAGATGTCATCACGAAAAGATGATAAAGGCAGTCTCACGCCTCAGACAACAGCAAGTTGCACGGACATCTTATCAGATTGGTTATGCTTTTCACAGTTGACGTCAGGTGGCGGATGTTCTTCAGAGCGTTTCAGAACGCAAACAGCGAGCACTCGAGCCAACATCAGAGGCCTGTAGGAGTGTTGGTTCTGACGTCTTTCAAGTGTTTGAATGCTAACAGATAAGTTAACTTTCTTACAACCCTAGTCACACGTTAGCATTCAACTCTGAATGATCTACTCACTTTTGACAATTGTTTTGTTAAAGTTAAGTTAAATCATGAGTCCCATCCCAGATGTTAAAATAAAAATGAAATAATGCGTAACAACTTGGGGTGAAATGATACATCACATACTGTGATAATTGTATTGCGAAGCCTCTGTATCGAATTGTATTTTTAAAAAATAGCTATTGTGATGTACTTTTAAAAGTCAACTACTCTGTGGAAGAAATAATGACCTCTTGAAAAAGCATAAACGATTTATAGAACATATGTGAACAGGAAGAAGACAACATCAAGGACTACTGCTGAATACAGTTCTGCATAACTGATACATATCATATCGTGGAGGTAGTGTATCATTCCTTCTCTTCTAACAATCTACTTTTTGATTTATTAATGTGTTAGTGGTCCAAAATGTTGGGTGTGGTCACTTTGAATGACAGATGGTGTGTGCTGTGAGCCCGCTAATACAGGCTGCTAGCTGCTGTGGCCTGATCATGTGTGTCCCTTTTAAGTCAATCAATCAATCAATTTTATTTATACAGTGCCAAATCACAACAAACAGTTGCCCCAAGGCGCTTTATATTGTAAGGCAAGGCCATACAATAATTACGTAAAAACCCCAACGGTCAAAACGACCCCCTGTGAGCAAGCACTTGGCGACAGTGGGAAGGAAAAACTCCCTTTTAACAGGAAGAAACCTCCAGCAGAACCAGGCTCAGGGAGGGGCAGTCTTCTGCTGGGACTGGTTGGGGCTGAGGGAGAGAACCAGGAAAAAGACATGCTGTGGAGGGGAGCAGAGATCAATCACTAATGATTAAATGCAGAGTGGTGCATACAGAGCAAAAAGAGAAAGAAACACTCAGTGCATCATGGGAACCCCCCAGCAGTCTAAGTCTATAGCAGCATAACTAAGGGATGGTTCAGGGTCACCTGATCCAGCCCTAACTATAAGCTTTAGCAAAAAGGAAAGTTTTAAGCCTAATCTTAAAAGTAGAGAGGGTGTCTGTCTCCCTGATTTGAATTGGGAGCTGGTTCCACAGGAGAGGAGCCTGAAAGCTGAAGGCTCTGCCTCCCATTCTACTCTTACAAACCCTAGGAACTACAAGTAAGCCTGCAGTCTGAGAGCGAAGCGCTCTATTGGGGTGATATGGTACTATGAGGTCCCTAAGATAAGATGGGACCTGATTATTCAAAACCTTATAAGTAAGAAGAAGAATTTTAAATTCTATTCTAGAATTAACAGGAAGCCAATGAAGAGAGGCCAATATGGGTGAGATATGCTCTCTCCTTCTAGTCCCCGTTAGTACTCTAGCTGCAGCATTTTGAATTAACTGAAGGCTTTTCAGGGAACTTTTAGGACAACCTGATAATAATGAATTACAAGAGACAAGACCTTTCTAATTTTAGAGATATGTCTGTAAGACAATCCTGCAGTTTAGCTAATTGGTGTGTGTCCTCTGGCTTCATGGATAGATAAAGCTGGGTATCATCTGCGTAACAATGAAAATTTAAGCAATGCCGTCTAATAATACTGCCTAAGGGAAACGTATAAAGTGAATAAAATTGGTCCTAGCACAGAACCTTGTGGAACTCCATAATTAACCTTAGTCTGTGAAGAAGATTCCCCATTTACATGAACAAATTGTAATCTATTAGATAAATATGATTCAAACCACCGCAGCGCAGTGCCTTTAATACCTATGGCATGCTCTAATCTCTGTAATAAAATTTTATGGTCAACAGTATCAAAAGCAGCACTGAGGTCTAACAGAACAAGCACAGAGATGAGTCCACTGTCTGAGGCCATAAGAAGATCATTTGTAACCTTCACTAATGCTGTTTCTGTACTATGATGAATTCTAAAACCTGACTGAAACTCTTCAAATAGACCATTCCTCTGCAGATGATCAGTTAGCTGTTTTACAACTACCCTTTCAAGAATTTTTGAGAGAAAAGGAAGGTTGGAGATTGGCCTATAATTAGCTAAGATAGCTGGGTCAAGTGATGGCTTTTTAAGTAATAGTTTAATTACTGCCACCTTAAAAGCCTGTGGTACATAGCCAACTAATAAAGATAGATAGATCATATTTAAGATCGAAGCATTAAATAATGGTAGGGCTTCCTTGAGCAGCCTGGTCGGAATGGGGTCTAATAGACATGTTGATGGTTTGGATGAAGTAACTAATGAAAATAATTCAGACAGAACAATCTGAGAGAAAGAGTCTAACCAAATACCGGCATCACTGAAAGCAGCCAAAGATAACGATACATCTTTGGGATGGTTATGAGTAATTTTTTCTCTAATAGTTAAAATTTTATTAGCAAAGAAAGTCATGAAGTCATTACTAGTTAAAGTTAAAGGAATACTCGGCTCAATAGAGCTCTGACTCTTTGTCAGCCTGGTTACAGTGCTGAAAAGAAACCTGGGGTTGTTCTTATTTTCTTCAATTAGTGATGAGTAGTAAGATGTCCTAGCTTTACGGAGGGCTTTTTTTTTATAGAGCAACAGACTCTTTTTCCAGGCTAAGTGAAGATCTTCTAAATTAGTGAGACGCCATTTCCTCTCCAACGTACGGGTTATCTGCTTTAAGCTGCGAGTTTGTGAGTTATACCATGGAGTCAGGCACTTCTGATTTAAAGCTCCCTTTTTCAGAGGAGCTACAGCATCCAAAGTTGTCTTCAATGAGGATGTAAAACTATTGACGAGATACTCTATCTCACTTACAGAGTTTAGGTAGCTACTCTGCACTGTGTTGGTATATGGCATTAGAGAACATAAAGAAGGAATCATATCCTTAAACCTAGTTACAGCGCTTTCTGAAAGACTGCTGGGTAGTCCATCAGAGTAAATGTAAATGTTATTAAGAAATGATCAGACAGAAGGGAGTTTTCAGGGAATACTATTAAGTCTTCAATTTCCATACCATAAGTCAGAACAAGATCTAAAATATGATTAAAGCGGTGGGTGGACTCATTTACATTTTGAGCAAAGCCAATTGAGTCTAATAATAGATTAAATGCAGTGTTGAGGCTGTCATTCTCAGCATCTGTGTGGATGTTAAAATCGCCCACTATAATTATCTTATCTGAGCTAACCACTAAGTCAGACAAAAGGTCTGAAAATTCACAGAGAAACTCACAGTAACGACCAGGTGGACAATAGATAATAACAAATAAAACTGGTTTTTGGGACTTCCAATTTGGATGGACAAGACTAAGAGTCAAGCTTTCAAATGAATTAAAGCTCTGTCTGGGTTTTTGATTAATTAATAAGCTGGAATGGAAGATTGCTGCTAATCCTCCGCCTCGGCCCGTGCTACGAGCATTCTGGCAGTTAGTGTGACTCGGGGGTGTTAACTCATTTAAACTAACATATTCATCCTGCTGTAACCAGGTTTCTGTAAGGCAGAATATCAATTATTATATCATTTACTAACAGGGACTTAGAAGAGAGAGACCTAATGTTTAATAGACCACATTTAACTGTTTTAGTCTGTGGTGCAGTTGAAGGTGCTATATTATTTTTTCTTTTTGAATTTTTATGCTTAAATAGATTTTTGCTGGTTATTGGTGGTCTGGGAGGAGGCACCGTCTCTACGGGGATGGGGTAATGAGGGGATGGCAGGGGGAGAGAAGCTGGAGAGAGGTGTGTAAGACTACAACTCTGCTTCCTGGTCCCAACCCTGGATAGTCACGGTTTGGAGGATTTAAGAAAATTGGCCAGATTTCTAGAAATGAGAGCTGCTCCATCCAAAGTGGGATGGATGCCGTCTCTCCTAACAAGACCAGGTTTTCCCCAGAAGCTTTGCCAATTATCTATGAAGCCCACCTCATTTTTTGGACACCACTCAGACAGCCAGCAATTCAAGGAGAACATGTGGCTAAACATGTCACTCCCGGTCCGATTGGGGAGGGGCCCAGAGAAAACTACAGAGTCCGACATTGTTTTTGCAAAGTTACACACCGATTCAATGTTAATTTTAGTGACCTCCGATTGGCGTAACCGGGTGTCATTACTGCCGACGTGAATTACAATCTTACCAAATTTACGCATAGCCTTAGCCAGCAGTTTCAAATTTCCTTCAATGTCGCCTGCTCTGGCCCCCGGAAGACAATTGACTTGGTTGCTGGTGTTGCTAACTTCACATTTCTCAAAACAGAGTCGCCAATAACCAGAGTTTGATCCTCAGCGGGTGTGTCGTCGAGTGGGGAAAAACGGTTAGAAATGCGAACGGGTTTAGCACTACGCTTCCTCCTCACAGTCACCCAGTCGGCCTGCTTTCCCGGCTGCTCGGGATCTGCCAGAGGGAAACTAACGGCGGCTAAGCTACCTTGGTCCGCACCGACTACAGGGGCCTGGCTAGCTGTAGAATTTTCCACGGTGCGGAGCCGAGTCTCCAATTCGCCCAGCCTGGCCTCCAAAGCTACAAATAAGCTACACTTATTACAAGTACCATTACTGCTAAAGGAGGCCGAGGAATAACTAAACATTTCACACCCAGAGCAGAAAAGTGCAGGAGAGAGAGGAGAAGCCGCCATGCTAAACCGACTAAGAGCTAGTAGCTGCGCTAAGCTAGCAGATTCCTAAAAACACACAAAGTGAATAATGTGTAAATAATTTAGAGGTGATTCAGCAGAGGGAGTGCTTTAGTTAAGGCACGTGAAGATTACACTGTGAAACAAATCCTTATCTAGGTAACTAGATCAATTTAACTGCGCAGATTAAACAGCTAGCAGATACAGCAAAACACCGCTGTGCTCCGGAACAGGAAGTGATACAATACCGGCAGTGAGAGCCAACCACCAGTAGAGGCAAGTCTACAATATTATGACTCTTTGTGTGGTTAATTGTCATAACAGTCCATCTAAGAAGTCTGTGCTCCAGTATTTCTGTCGAGTGAAACAATCATGTTATTTAATTTGTATTGTTAGCATTGTTAGCAAGTATTGGTAGCTTTTTGATGTGAAGCTCCATTGTTACTCCACAGTTACTGTGTCAAAGGGGTCAGACTCATCAATAAAGTCAGTTTAATGTAAAACGGTTCATTTCAGGTGAGCTTGGTGTATAAATCTTGTCATTCCAGGTAATGATAGCTGTTAGCTGGCCGTTAGCAAGCAAGTTAGAGACAATAAAAAAACGACTGATTTCAATAGAACAGCATACAGACCGAGCGTGTTTTCACCGAGGTGCCAGTCATGGAAGCAAGAATTCTCACGTACGGATTGGCTACTTCGCTGATGTGACGTAGCGCCAACCTCGAGAATAGCTACAGCTAAGCCACCTGTCAAGAAAACAGCTAACTCTTGAAATGGGGGCATGTTGAGGCTTCATTGGTCCTGGGTCACACCCTGTGTGGTATAGGTCACACAGGGTGTTGTCCACCCTCCAACTCTTTACCCATTCATGTGTAGGCTTAGACTTAGGTTGAGTACTGCCGACATGGCAGCACCCAAAGCTGCACTTCGTGAGAGTCAAAGTAGCTCTTCAGAAAACCTATGGGAAATGTCATATTATCTATCTATCTATCTATAGATAGTCAATGGAACCAACTTGAGCATTGCCATAGATATGTAATGTCATTTAGTTTGAATGCAAATTGTCATGTCAAGTGGGCATGCCAATGCATCTCTCATAGTTTTATCAATGTTTGTTGAGCACCAGTGTGGATTCTGCCATCTCCATGTGATGGTTTGTTGTCTTTTCCCAGCCTCACTTCAGTGCGCATCTGTTGTTTTTAGGTCAGAAACCCACGGGTCTCCGGAGACCCATAATTGGTGATGTTGGTGAGGTTCTTGTTTGCTGGGCTCTTGTGGCTTCTTCAACACTCTCAGCCTATGGCAAGTCCTTGTTGGTTGCGATGTGCTTACTCTGTCAAGGAGCCAATTACCAATTCATCCCCAAAGCCTCAGAGGTTCAAAAGCCAAGTGCATAATTGCTCCTTAAATCAATCTGCAAATTTTGTGGTATCCGAGCTGCAAATAGTTGGCCAGTAATCATTTATTTGCGAGGTTCGGCTGCTATGGTATGTATTTAGAGTGTCTACAGTGTCTTGGAATCGGGCAAGATATGTTCAATTATGGCTCGGTGGTTTGTATTCAATTCCCGTTGAGCTTCTGACAATTCTTTCACTTTGTTCAACCTTTGTGGGCATCCTTGTGTGGTTCAGACGATGGGTCAGGTTGATTTTCTGATGATTCAATCAGATTGTCTGTGTGAGGCAGCCGGTCCAAGCGGTGTCATCCCTGCTCCTTAATAACAGCTCGGGTCCGCACGCTTTGATGCTTTGCAAGTCTCCTTTAATGCACACTGTCCTCTAGTTTTCTGTATTCCTTCTTTTTCCTTCCCTCGTCTTCTGTCTCTTCACTCCTCCTCCTCCTCCTCCTCTCCCTGCTGTATTTGCAGGCAGCTTTAGTGCCAGACACCCTGAGGCAGCGGTAGCGCCAGCGAGTCTTCCCACCTCTGTTTTTGTGGTGGGAGATGACATGTCGAAGCTTTGAAGGGCAAGAGAAGGGAGGGAGAGGAGGAGGAACGGGAAGGGAGGGAGGGAGCACAGCACTCGGCGCTGAGGAAAGAAGCGGTCCCAGAATGTCATGTGGCCCGCAGTCCGCCCAGATATTCCCTCTTTCTCTGGCTGTATATGTGGGAAGGGAGGAATGGCGACAGGAAGCTACCCACCCCCCCTTCCTGTCATCTCCCTCCTTCACTCACCCACTCACTCACTCACTCACTCACTCACTCACTTCTTCACTCACTCTTCATGTTTTCCCCCTCACCGCCCCGTTTCCTCTTCCCTTCAGTCACCCACCATCCCGGCTTCTGCTCAACTCAGCTATTCCGAAGCCCAGTTTCTGCTGTGTGAATTTCCCAAAAGCTTTTTCCGACTCCATGTCGCTCACAATAGGTCACACGGTGTTAACGTGTGCTGAGGTGTGCTAAGGTGTAACCTGTGAATAGTGGCCAAAACATGTTTGATTTTAAGCCCTCAAGCATGATTCATCCTCTTATCTGGCGAAAGCAGCTGCACTTTTCCAAATCTGCACCAAATTCCTGAGTTATTCCATGGCATGAAATTCCGCAGTGGAACAATATGAGAATATGGGTCGAGGTTGCTAGTACTAGTATGGCTAAGCATCTTAATTTGGCACAAGTTTGATGCTGGATGTGCTTCTTGACATACTGCCAGATGCAGAAGGGAAATGACATTTTGAGTTTTAAGAGTCGCTGCCATTGTTAGAGCAGTTCCCCATAAAAACTGCCAGAGGTCTCAAATCCACCATCCTCTTTCCAGTGTGGTTGCAACATGCCCCAATGGGGATTAGTTTTGGAGTTCAGTGTCTTACTCAAGAACATTTCAACATTCAGCTACAGTCATGCATTTGAATTCATAACCTTACTTCCAAACTCAACCTGCCCTTGTCGTCCTGCTCTCAGATCTCCCTGATCTTATACAAGGGTCTTCCAGAAATGACAAGCAAACTAGACACTGCAATATGCAGGTCCTTCTTGCATTGTGGACCATAAACTGATGGATTTAGAGGGCTACATCATTCATGTTATCATGGAATGCAAAGGACATATCTGCACCGCCAGGTGCAAATCAATACCCTAGAGTTTGCACAACCACTGCACTATGTTGTTAGCTACAAAGATCAGAGTAATGTGGGGGTCACAGGAAAATAAATCAGAAATGGACTGCATTTATGGGTGATTCTTTAACTACGGGCACTATTGGCCTTGTAAATGTAATTTCCACCACACCATTGCCTTACAATATAAAGCGCCTTGGGGCAACTGTTTGTTGTGATTTGGCGCTATATACATGTGCTCTGATGTCACTGTTTATCTCCATAGAAACTACCCAAACAATCTTTCATACAAACTGTTTAGGGACATTACAGTGTTGTGGTGGAAATTACGGCAATAGTGTGGGACAACTACATTTTGTTTTAAAAAAAATCACAACAGTTGTATGACATTGAATTATAGTTATCTTTACAATGAAAGTGTGTTAAGAAATTTGTTCTAGTAGTCTATGATGACTTTTTCACCTTTTTTCAGCATCATTATATGCAAATATTGCCGTTTTGTGCTTGTCCCACACCCAGACTTTTGATCTTCAATGATAAAAATGAATGGTAAAGAGACGTTTTTTTCTAATGTTTTAAAATATCAGTAAAATAATCAAAACATAATTGGGGTATTCAATGTCATACAACTGTTGTGATTTTTTTAAACAAAATGTAGTTGTCCCACACTATTGCCGTAATTTCCACCACAACACTGTAATGTCCCTAAACAGTTTGTATGAAAGATTGTTTGGGTAGTTTATATGGAGATAAACAGTGACATCAGAGCACATGTATATAGCGCCAAATCACAACAAACAGTTGCCCCAAGGCGCTTTATATTGTAAGGCAATGGTGTGGTGGAAATTACATTTACAAGGCCAATAGTGCCCGTAGTTAAAGAATCACCCAAGTATACTCATAGTACACTTGAATAAACTTCTTTTTGCTAAGGGAAACTATTCCATTTATTAATCCTATTAGCACAAACAATAATTTTCATCACTTTTCAAACAAAATTTGACCAGGCATCTCTGGACCTCAAAGGTTGGCAGCCAATAGACATGAATGTCACTGTCAAGACAAATTAATGAACATCTCTACAAGTTTGACACATCTGTAGTGTGTCAAATATAATAGCGAGTGGCTCAACCTGCTAGCGCTGCCTTGGTGATCATATTAAAGTATTTTACATTGAAACTATGCCATGTATGTCTGGCAGTAAAATACAGTGACTGCAACATGTACCTTTTACGAAGAAACCATGGTACATTGTATACCCCAATAAAATTCCAACAAAATGCCAAGAGGCCCTTCAGTAGTGTTTCTGTTTATATTTACACTGGAGGAACGTCAGGTTTGTGGATTATTTTCCGTATCAAAGTGGAGGGATTAGAGCTGAGGCAGACAGGAAGGGGCCACACGAAAAGGATCAAACATCCTCTCCGATACACTCTGCTGGTTTTATGATTTGTCTGGATTTGTTTGGTACAGAAAGAGAGTGAGAGAAAGAAAATAAATCAAAAACCTACAAGAACAGACGCTTACTGATTCCTACCAGTTGAACAAAGAAAATAATGAAAGGAGAATGTTAACATCTACTGGTCCAAAAACTAAAAAAAAAAAGCTTCCAGAGACTTTGATATGTGTATTACATGTTGTAAACCAACATTTGAGACAAGATTGGGACTTTCTGATGGGCGTTTTTCAAAGTAAAAGGATAAAACATTCCTTTTTCATCAACATGTTCCATAGTGTTCCAAACAGTGAAATTATTATTATTATTTTTTGATAACTGAAGCTACTGCCAACCACTAACTTTGAGGTTGAATTTATCTTAGGCTTATTTTGTTTTAATTAAATTTAATATGTAGTGTCGTGAACATAGAAGTTCCCAAAAAGGTTTAGAATACCAAGATCAACGGACAATCAAGATGTAGATAAAAATTAAACTGCATTTTCCATTCAACATGCAGTTTATTCACTGAACAGAATATGTTAAATGAATAATAAATAACAGATTAAAGGTCGCATGAAAATCATTTTAATAAACTACGTAATTAATGCGTTTACTGTTGTCTTCTTGAGGTGATGTTTCTGTGAAGGCTCTCAGGTGATGATCGTTGCCTTTTTGAAATGTGTCAGTTTCACAACAAACATATGTTATGAACAAACAATATTAGGGTTTGCAAATGTTTTTGACTGTTAAACTTTATTTAAAAAAATGTTAGTAGACTTAAAGTTAGCATAACTTAGATGGATTGGGGCAGGATCTGATGTTTTACGGACACTGTACCGGACTGTCATGATGAAGAAAGAGCTGAGCCAAGTAGGTAAGGGTCTCAATTTACCAGTCAATTTACACTCCTATCCTCACCTACGGTCATGAACTTTGGGTGTTGACTGAAAGAATGAAGTCATGGATACAAGCGGCAGAAACGAGATTCCTCCATTGGCTATCTGGGCTTACGCTCCGGGATAGGGTGAGAAGCTTGACTATTGGTGAGGGACTCTGAGTAAAGCCGCTGCTTCTTTGCATCAAAAGGAGCCAGATGAGGTAGTTCGGGTATCTGGTGAGGATGCCCCCTGGTCGTCTCCCAAGGGAAGTCTTTCAGACACGTTCAACTTGGAGGACGCCACGGGGAAGACCCAGGACATGCTGGAGGGGTTATATTTCCCAGCTGGCTTGGGAATGCTTCGGGATCCCCCGGGAAGATTTAGAGGACATGGCCTAGAGTGGGGAAGTGCTGGATAAGCTGCTTGGTCTGCTGCCACCATGACCTCAACACGCATAAGGAACAGAAAACGAGTGAGTGAGTGAATGAATGAACTAATCAGTTGTTAGCTGATACACAAGAAAATTTTGCAGGGTCTGGGAGGGTCTCTGTGGGGAGCTGTCATTGGGCAGTGGTCTTGTTTTAACCATTGCAGGATTTTCAAGATGTTCAAACATGCCCGTTTTCTAGAGACATCATTGACGGACTTTGGTACTTCCTTTGCATTTCTGTGGAACCCATAACTTTGACAAGCATACAGTGACATCCCTTTCCAGAAGCACCATGGTTGTGCTAAAGTTATACTATGAGTGTGTTTTTGTAGACATCACATGATACAAGCCTGACATGTTACATTGTCAACAGCTGATCATACAGTTGTATGTAAAAGTTTGGGCACCCCTGATGATTTCCATGATTTTCCTTTATAAATCATTGGTTGTTTGGATCAGCAATTTCAGTTAAATATATCATATAGCAGACAAACACGGTGATATTTGAGAAGTGAAATGACGTTTATAGGATTTACAGAAAGTGTGCAATCATTCTTTAAACAAAGTTAGGCAGGTGCATAAATCCAGGCACCCCAACAGAAAAAATAAATCAATATTTAGTAGATCCTCCTTTTGCAGAAATAACAGCCTCTAAATGCTTCCTATAGCTTCCAATGAGAGTCTGGATTCTAGTTGAAGGTATTTTGGACCATTCTTCTTTACCAAACATCTCCGGTTAAGTCAGGTTTGTTGGTTTCTGAGCATGGACAGCCCGCCTAAAATCACACCACAGATTTTCAATAATATTCAGGTCTGGGGACTGAGATGGCCATTCAAGAATGTTGTACATGTTTCTCTGCATGAATGTCTTAGTAGATTTTGAGCAGTGTTCAGGGTCATTGTCTTGTTGAAAGATCCAGCCCCGGTGCAACTTCAATTTTGTCACTGATTCTTGAACATTGTTCTCAAGAATCTGCTGATATTGACTGGAATCCATGTGACCCTTAACTTTAACAAGATTCCCAGTACCTGCACTGGCCACACAGCCACACAGCATGATGGAACCACCTCCAAATTTTACTGTAGGTAGCAAGTGTTTTTCTTGGAATGCTGTGTTCTTTTTCTGCCGTGCATACCGCCCCTTGTTATGTCCAAATAATTCAGTTTTAGTTTCATCAGTCCACAGCACCTTATTCCAAAATGAAGCTGGCTTGTCCAAATGTGCTTTAGCATCCCTCAAGCAACTCTGTTTGGGGCATGTATGCAGAAAAGCTTCCTCTGCATTACAGCATCATACAGCATCTCTTTGTGCAAAGTGCGCTGTATAGTTGAACGATGCACAGAGACACTATCTGCAGCAAAATCATGTTGTAGGTCTTTTGATTTCCTCACTATGTTCCTCACAGTAGAAACTGACAGCTGAAATCTCTGAGATAGCTTTTTGTATCCTTTCCCTAAGCTAAGCCATGATGTTGAACAATCTTTGTTTTCAGGTCATTTGAGAGTTGTTTAGAGGCTCCCATGCTGCCACTCATTAGAAGAAATGCAAAGAGGAGAAACATTTGCAAATGGCCCCCTTAAATACCCTTTCTCATGATTGGATTCACCTGTGTAAGGAGGTCAAGGGTCAGTGAGCTTACCAAACCAATATTGTGCTCCAATAATTAGTGGTAAATGTATTCAAATTATAAAAATGACAAGGGTGCCCAAATTTATGCACCTGCCCAATTTTGTTTAAATAATTATTGCACACTTTTTGTAAATACTAGAAACTTCATTTCACTTCTGAAATATCAGTGTGTTTGTCTGCTATATGATATATTTTACTGACATTTCTGACCCAGACAACCAAAGATTTATAAAGGACAATCTTGAAAATTATCAGGGGTGCCCAAACTTTTACATACAACTATATTTGGGGGAAATCTCGATCTTCAAAAAACACTTTCTCACAGTTGTAAACTGTGACCTTATGGGATGTTCATCTGTGAAACTGACACCAAGGCTTTAGGGAGGAACCATTCATTAATAGTTGCGCAATTCTTCAAAGGGAAAAAGTTAAAAATCTTTGTTTGATTTTTGGCCCTACCTTGTCCTTTGGCCCATCTGGAAGACTAAACTTCTTCACAAAAGATAAGGTTTGGTTTGGGGGCATACTAACATTGAAGTGGGGAGAGGCATCACCAAAGCGCTGCAGCACCGTAGTAAAAATCTGAAGAAGGTTCCTGGTCTTTCATTAAATATGGGCATGAAGATAAGTAGTGGCTTATTCTAATTTATCATAGAAAATAAATGACTACATTGAACAAAGAATTGTATCTGATCCCATTGAATTGCTTCATAACAAAATGTATTTTCCCTAAATCCTATCACTACTTAGATACGTATCTTATTGTTTCATAAGGAAGAGATGCACACCCGTAGTAGTACGGCAAAGCCTATGCCATGCAAACAAAATAATATTCCTGGCAACTCGTTGAAAACATAATTGAAAAGCACAAATCTGGGAATGGCCACACCAAAAAGTTCAAGTCACTGAATTTCCCTCAGAGTCCAATCATTAAGAAAAAGAAAGAGGCTGGACACTCATTAATTCAATGTTTGCAGATTATTTTTTTTATTTTCACTTGATGTTTTAAAGCAAGGGACAGAGTTCTTTTTATAGGCAGTGTATCCTAAATTTATGTGTGTTCTTTGAGTCTTCTACTGTCACATCAACAAAGCCACCGCAGAAGCAGTCGCATGCACAGTGTAGCCTGGAAATGAAAACAAAAGACCGGTTAGTCACAATGACACGTTGTTGACCAGAGTCTCTTTCTTGCTCACGGTGAGCTCACTGAATGCTGACATATGTGTGTGCATGTGTGTTTGCATGCACAAACATTTGCATTCGTGTTTATGTCACCTCATGACACAATATTTGTGCTTGTAAGTTTTGTAGGGCAGTTATATTTCAGTCATTACCAGCATCAGAAAAGGAAGAGATTACAGGGTACAGCAGCAATAACATACACCATTAGCAAGACAAGGTGTTATTATGTCTCTGCTGTCAACTGAGATGTCAAGCAACTAGTCTGTGTCACTCTTACAACTGCCAGATCAGCGGGCTTACACAGTAACAACGGGCTAACATGTCACTCTGTTATAAGTTATTTAAGAGGGGAATAAATATGAGTTCATTGTGTTGTTCAACTGACCATCGTGGAACTCTTCAGGAGCCATTGGGTGTTAAAAATTTGCGTGGTTAGCATAGTTAGCTGAAAAGTTAGTTTTGACAACCACTAATTTGCTAAATAAAGAAAGTGATTTGCAGCTTCTGCTAACTTTTACAAATGAATTTGGCTTTGACTTTGTTTTTGTCTCTCAAACCCCACAAAACAGACATGGGGAGCTGAAATTTGGATATTCACGGTTTTAGATTATCCCAGAATCCTTTGCACGCTGGGGAGGGAGGCTTGATAATGGTTCAGCTTAATGCTAACTTTAACATTGAAAATGCCATAGACATGCTAACACGTTAGCATCAGTCCCGTTTTTAAGTTCTAAAATACATCTATCAACTCTTTCAGAAGACCATAACAGGTCGGTTTAACATAAAAAAGTTAAATATTACTCACAGACATATGCTCTTTAGGGTGTTAGCGGGGAAAAATTAAGATAAAGCGAAAAAAAAACAAACAAACTAAAGAAGCAGCAGATCGAAGATCGAAGCACCGCTTCATTGATTCAAGGTTCAAAGCAAAGCCACGCTACAGAAACAGTTGATGATACAGACCTGCTGCAGGGTCTGTAATCAATGTAGAGAAATGATCATTTTCCTGACAAACACCCCCCCCCAAAAAACAACGGCCACTCTGAAGGACCGATAAGGAATCGTTAAGCACAAAGGCTATTGATGTCGATGGATCGAATAATTTCTTAAGTATACCTGAAAAGAACCGGTTCCCAGCCCGAACAGCAACATGCTTTTAAAAAAAATAAAACTCATATTAAAGACTCATGTTTATCTTAGTTAAACACCTAAATACATATTTTGGTTGAACTCACCTCCATAACGACGCAATGTTGCAAACAAGTTGCCGCAAACGCTTGTTACACTGACAACGAAATCTCGGCCTCCCCAGCAAGAACATGATTACGCGCGAGACTTGACACCGTAAAGGCATCTTTGTATGATAGACATGGCGTTTCCCAAAACGTTAAGGCATGTACCTGTAATGTCCGAAGGGGACGGATTATTTTTCTGAAGGTCTGTTGGTCCTAAGGTGGCTGAAGAAGGCTGGTCAGATAGTTAGCTAGCAAGCTAACAGCATGCACCAACAGCAATGAAAAACCGTTCAAAATAGGGCAGCTCAATCCCCTTTGAACCCCTATGTGATATTGCGGGATTCGACCATGGCTGGGGACAGCCGGCGCAAACATGGCAGAGAATCCCATGGAGTTTCAGCACAAATCATTCAGCCCGGCTCGTTGAACTTAAGCATACTCACTGTCACCTAGCTAGCGGACCTGCCAGTTTAAGACGTGCTGGTTTAAAATGGTTTCTGCTAAACCCCCATCCTCCAAATAGTTTGTGCTGACACTCCCACGCTCCCCCCAGGTATTAGTCTCTTCCCACAAACAGCATCAATTCTAATGGGAAAATGGTGTACTGTTTTGTTTTCGGCTGAAATCACTGAAGCAGTACTGAAAGTGCAGTTTTTTTGGTTCCCAGTGGAGAAGGGAAGATGAAGCAAATGGGAGCTGTTGTGTCGGTAAGTGTTAGCCTACACACCTAGCCAGAGTAGCTGCGTTCTGTTGCCTGCACAGCTGCCTTGACATGTTAGCACTCCGGGTCATAAACAAACTGCAACATATGTCCACTTTCCACCACATTGTCACTTTTTCTTTGCATTTTCACTTTGTTTGAGTGTAATTTGCCCAAAAACTCAGAGAAAGTGGTGTGTTTCTGTCCCCGGATGTAGAGAAATTACGTCATATGCGTCATATTTTACCCCTTTTCGCGCCATCAAACGAGACTGCGCTGCCCAATAGCAGGGTTAACTTTACATTCTCTAATTTTATGGTTTACACAAGTTTTTGAACATTTAATGTTATTAAAAAAAGTGTTAGCAGATGTAAAGTTAGCAGGACTAAATATGGTGGAAACTAATGGTGTGTTAATGATTTTCTGAAAAGGTCATCCACTAACGAAAAAGTTAGCATCGCTAATTAGATTAGTGGAACTGTGCCAACCAGTATCTCTCAAAGGTTTTGCATTATTTCGCAACAGTATCACAAAACTATCAGGAGATTTCACACCACCATAACTTTTTTGTACACATTAGGGCCTCTGTAAAGCACAAGCAAAATTACAAGGGTTTTAAAAAGTGACATTTGCAATCATTTATGATGGAAACAAATCTTTTATGTCTTTTATATCAACATGTCTTTATCAGCTGTCTAATTTTGCTCAGTGGAGTAACTCCATAGATCTATTTGGACATTTTCATTCTTGACACATTGAATGTCTCCTCCCGCACTCCCTTCACTGCCCATGTCTAGATCCCATATATACAGTAGTGTTCAGAATAATAGTAGTGCTATGTGACTAAAAAGATTAATCCAGGTTTTGAGTATATTTCTTATTGTTACATGGGAAACAAGGTACCAGTAGATTCAGTAGATTCTCACAAATCCAACAAGACCAAGCATTCATGATATGCACACTCTTAAGGCTATGAAATTGAGCTATTAGTAAAAAGTAGAAAAGGGGGTGTTCACAATAATAGTCGCATCTGCTGTTGGCGCTACAAACTCAAAACTATTATGTTAAAACTGCTTTTTTAGCAATCCTGTGAATCACTAAACTAGTATTTAGTTGTATAACAACAGTTTTTTATGATTTCTTCACATCCGTGAGGCATTGAGTCAACCAACTTGTGGCACCTTTCAGCTGTTATTCCACTCCAATTTTCTTTAACAACATTCCACAATTCATTCACATTTCTTGGTTTTGCTTCAGAAACAGCTTTTTTGATGTCACCCCACAAATTCTCAGTTGGATTTAGGTCCGGGGATTGGGCAGGCCACTCCAAAACATTAATTTTGTTGGTTTGGAACCAAGATTTTGCTCGTTTACTAGTGTGCCTGGGGTTATTGTCTTGTTGAAACACCCATTTCAAGGGCATGTCCTCTTCAGCATAAGGCAACATGACCTCTTCAAGTATTTTGACATATCCAAACTGATCCATGATACCTGGTATGCGATATATAGGCCCAACACCATAGTAGGAGAAACATGCCCATATCATGATGCTTGCACCACCATGCTGCACTGTCTTCACTGTGAACTGTGGCTTGAATTCAGAGTTTGGGGGTCGTCTCACAAACTGTCTACGGCGCTTGGACCCAAAAAGAACAGTTTTACTCTCATCAGTCCACAAAATATTCCTCCATTTCTCTTTAGGCCAGTTGATGTGTTCTTTGGCAAATTGTAACCTCTTCTGCATGTGTCTTTTATTTAACAGAGGGACTTTACGGGGGATTCTTGCAAATAAATTAGCTTCACACAGGCATCTTCTAACTGTCACAGCACTTACAGGTAACTCCAGACTGTCTTTGATCATTCTGCAGCTGATCAATGGGTGAGCCTTTGCCATTCTGGTTATTCTTCTATCCATTTTGATGGTTGTTTTCCGTTTTCTTCCACCCGTCTCTCTTTTTTTTGTCCATTTTAAAGCAATGGAGATCATTGTAGATGAACAGCCTATAATTTTTTGCACCTGCATATAAGTTTTCCCCTCTCCAATCAGCTTTTTAATCAAACTACGCTGTTCTTCTTAACAATGTCTTGATCGTGCCATTTTCCTCAGGCTTTCAAAGAGAAAAGCATGTTCAACAGGTGCTGGCTTCACCCTTAAATAGGGGACACCTGATTCACACCTGTTTGTCCCACAAAATTGACGAACTCACTGACTGAATGCCACACTACTGTTATTGTGAACACCCCTTTTCTACTTTTTTTTTTTTTTTTTTTTTTACTAATAGACCAATTTCATAGCCTTAAGAGTGTGCATATCATGAATGCTTGGTCTTGTTGGATTTGTGAGAATCTACTGAATCTACTGGTACCTTGATTCCCATGTAACAATACCAAATATACTCAAAACCTGGATTAATCTTTTAGTCACATAGCACTACTATTATTCTGAACACTACTGTACATATATATCATTGCTGGCTGGGTTTCACATTGTCTTGTTCCTCCATCCAGACCATAGGTGCCAACCTGACTCCAGAAAGGGCAAAGAGGCTGCAGGTTTCTTTGTAACCACCAACTCCACCAGGTGATTTCATTGATGAACTCATCACATCTGCTCATCCCATCTGCTGTTAATCAGTGAAATCACCTTTTGGAGTTAGTGGTTACAAAGAAACCTGCACTCTCTTTGCCCTTTCTGGTGTCAGGTTGACAACTATGCCAGACTTCAATTCTACATTCTTCAATTCTAACATTGATACCAGGTATTACAGACATCATCACTTCTTTCCAATACCCTTTTTATCCCTCTGGTCTGAAATACAGCATAGAGCTAGGGGTATAGCGATCAGCATGTCTGGCCGGCTGTCCGTCCATCCCTCTGTCCATCTGTCTGTCCGTCCGTTTTTGCTTGTTAGCGTGAGATCTCAAGAACCAGTTGACCAATTTCATTCATACAGTATTTAGTATAAGGGTGTACTTGGGTGGTCCTCTGACACCAGTCGATTACAGTGACCTTGGGGTCAATTTCAAGGTCACTGCAAGATATTCAAGATATTTCATATTTTGCATAAGCATGTACTTGTGTGATCCCCATCACTTTGTATTACTGATTTATGGGGACTGCGGGGATATGTCATCTCCTGATGACTCTTGTTTCATGCAAGGTGGCTTCTAAATCCAAACAAATTCTTTTGGCATTGCCTAGTTTTGCTCAGGGTCCAGTATGAATCTGCATGCTGATCTGGAGTTAATTTTATGCCAGATACCATGCCTGACAGACTTTCAGATGTACAAGGAGAACGGTGCCTCAAACCGTGGACCTTCTTATTGGGATGCAAGAGTACTAACTACTTCCAAAACCATGCTGCGTAGCTTTTAAATACTAATATTTCCATTAAACTTGAAAGTCAAATTAATTGTCATTCCAGTGTTTTCCATAGATTTTCTAGTGTTTTCTTTATTTCCTCATTTCTGTTGCAGTACACCACAGTGTCATCCGCATAAAGCTTTCACCAAAAAGACAGGTTCTTTTAAAATTATAGTTTAGTTTGAATAATTATATTGTACAAGGGCTTTAAATCAGGTTTCAAACATATGTTTTAAACTTGAATGGTGGGGTGATACCTTTGTTTACATTTGTATTAGGGATTGTGCCCTTAACAATTTAGCATCTATCCTTGTATTAGAGTTATTACGTTATTGAGTTATTTGTACTGTATAAGTGTGTTCTGTAAATCTTATTTAAAATGTGCAATCTTGATTAAACTGCAATAGAGCTGCAGAGAGTCATAGACTTTCTTTGACAATCATGTTTGAAATTTCTTCAAGCCCTTGTACGTTTACCGAAAATGTGCTAAAAACATTAACCAAACACTCACAGCCACAAATGTGAATGAGCACATAAATTTTGCCTGCCCCTTCTTTTTTTCTTTGTCTTTTTTGTTACGTCTAAATTTTCCATGCCTGGCCTCCCCACTGCTGAGAGTGCTGTTCCTCGAAGCCGCAGTGTATTTTGAAGCAAGGTCGGGAGAAAGCCAGAGGCTCCAAAATCAGGCACAAAACTCCCAGTGTTCCACCGTTCGGCCTGCTTTTGGCACCGGTTCCTGACCAGAGAGGTCTAGTTAGCCGCAGCCGCTCTATGTGTGTATGTGTGTGTGTGTGTGTGTGTGTGTGTGTGTGTGTGTGTGTGTGTGTGTGTGTGTGAACATATAGAGCCCTCCCCCATTCCAGGATTCATGCCTATATAGAAATAGCTGTAGTTGACTTATTTATGGGCTCTCGCACAAAGAAGCAGTACAAAGGTGTAAGTCAGAAATTCAAGCACAGTTTGTGTTTTTGTTGTGATTCCTCCAATCGTTACCCCTTTTTACTTGTATACTGTTCCTTCATAGTAAAGTATGTGGAAGCGTAGTGGAATCAGGCCAAATGTGCTCCGATTTGACAAATCTGAATGCACAAGCAGTTCAGGGGATCTCTTTTAAATTGGTTCCATACCTTGGCTGACAACAGTGAGCTCATCCCCCATCGAGAAACTATCTGGACGGGTGATTCCTACGATGCTCAGATTTCATACTTTCCCAAATGCTGTCATTACACACCATCACACACAACGTCACGTCTGATGATAATCTGTCTTCAGCGATAACCTGTTCTGAAAGACCGGTCAATGACAGCAGTTCAATAAAGAGAATGCTGGGCAATGGGGTGGACCACACATCCAAACTTCACACGCAATTATCGCATATGGATCTAACATTAATCCCTAGGGTTCCTCTAAGTATGTCAATGGAAAGTCATCCGTCTGTCTTCGTCCTCAGACGGAATATCCACCCGGGGTCTGGAAGTCTAGGACGCAACACGCAAAACCACAGTGAATATAAATAAATGGCTCTATTTCTCTCCCTGCTTTTGTCTGGTGAGGACACCCCATCGAGAGCCTGCCAAGCTGAGCATCTACATTTGGGTTTGGCTGTTCCACTCTCCTGACAGCTCCGCCTGGGCCAAACCACAGGAAAAGGAAGCGAAAGGTCCTCTCTGAAGGGCTTATAAAATATTGTCTTGGGTAAAAATGGTCGACATGAATGGTAACATTCAGTCGTTCCACTGTAAATAAAAGGCCTTTGAAGGAGAGACATGGTGTAGTCACTGTTGGTTTTGCTGCCCAAACTCCTTTTTTACGGTTTCTCATAGTTCCCTTGTGTTTCTAGTAAGTGTTGTGTGTCTCCTGGCACAGCTGTGACGTGATGGTCTTGGGGAAATGTACTTTAATTGCTACATCCGAATACACATGCTGGTGTCATAAACAGTAGGCAAAAAGCAGTATGTCACAATCCGTAGAGTATCTGAATACTCAGCAGGCATTTAATAGTAGTCGAATGGTACCTGGATGATCTACTACCGCCACAGCGTGCAGTGGACTACACTACGCTATCCCATAATTCAACTGGAGCCTGGTAACTGGAGAAGAAGAACTTCCCGGGAGCATTCAAATTAGATAGTGGACAAATTGTTATGGCATCCAAGGGGTTGTGGTAGTGTATAAATATATATCAGGAGCAGTTTTAAAAAGTCTACCATTGCAAAATAAAAATTTTCACAGCATATGTGCAATTGCGCATATGTGTCATCTAGTTACCTGACCAAGATGGCTGTGGCATAATACATCCAAATTCTTTCCCTACTACCTGCTGACTTATGGTATGTACTACAGTAACACTAAGTACATCCTAAGTATTTGGATGCAGGAACTGTTCATGGGGATCATCAAGGCAGAATTTTGCCATTTAATGCATGAATTAAATAGTGTCATTTTTTATCATTTATATTTGCCATATGCATAAATAGATTTATATTATTTTCATAATCTGACGCCATTACTGCTGATGTGCCTTTGAATATGGCATTTAAACTTCCAAATTCCAACAGGCAACCTGCTCAGTTGCCAGACTGGGAGTAACATGTGGTTCTGCTTACATTTTCCAAATATGGAAATGATTTTCAGTCATTACTGAAACACGTTTTTGCTCAGCTGAGTTTCACTGCATAAAGAAACTAGGAACAAATGTTCTGTCACATTCTTTGAAAGTTTTTTTTCCCCCTTTTGGAAGCAATATCTTGTGATTTTGGAGTTATTTGTTACAATTAGAAGCCCATTTCAGCACCATGACTAAGTAGTCTTGCAAGTCATCCATGCTGTCTTAATCATCCAAATGAAAAATATAACCATTTGAAACTGTTGGATTTTGCTTCTGTACGCGTATGTGCAAGTAATCCAAACCACACACCAAATTGCAAATGCTTCACTTACTCCTTCACTGATGGAGTGTACCTGCAGAGTGACGATAAACTGAACTGATGGTGTGTTGATAGCGCAACCCAGTCTCATGAGTTTTTTTTCGTGCTCCTGTCACGAAATGATTCAAATTTTCGTGACAAGTTTTTTTAAACTTACTATTACAAGCCCTACCCCTCCTCCTAACCCTAACCATAACCATAACCATAACCTAACACTACTCCTAACCCTAACCATAACCCCCCAGAACCCCCCACAGTATTTTTAATTTTGTGCAGCCGTCACGGAATGTATTCAGTTATCAAGTTGTTCGGCCTCAGGGTGTATGGTTTTCTGAAGGGTGTAAAAAGCCATATTCATTGGTAAAACAACTTGATAACGATTTTATCATATACCTAGAAATGATAAATGCACGCAGAACACAATACGCGTGCTCTCCCTTCGCTCACTGCCTCTGGGGGTACGGATGCGGGACCCGCAAAGAATCCAAGTCATGGCCACGGAGCTCTGCGGCTGCGGTTGCCGAGACAATGCAGCAGGCGCTGCGCGTCAAAACAGTGAGCGTAGTCTCTGAACCTGTCGCTGGAGTTGGATGCAGCTCGGCACAGCAGACAGGGGGGCGGTGTGAGTGGCCCGCTGCGGTGCTTACTGAGCCCGTAGACTCAGTAAGCGCATTGGAGGCAGTGAGAGCAATCGCAGTGATGCCGACCGGTGCTGCGACCAGCCTGCCTGATAAGGACGCAGAACACAATGTGCTGTAAAAAAAAAGAAAAAAAAAAAAAAAAGATGAAGCATGCAAAATTGCACTTACAAAAAATCTGCGAAACAGCGAGGCTGCGAAAGGGAGTTAGGTTCTAAAAAGTAGTCAGCGTTATTTTTTTACAATTATTATAGATGTTTTAAAACCCCTCACTACACACTTTATACACTTTTCTCAAACAGGCATTAACATTTTCTCATTTTTCTCTCCTGTGTAAACACTCAAAGTTCAAACCTTAGTACAACCCCTGGCAAAAATTATGGAATCATCGGCCTCTGAGGATGTTCATTCAGTTGTTTAATTTTGTAGAAAAAAAGCAGATCACAGACATGACACAAAACTAAAGTCATTTCAAATGGCAACATTCTGGCTTTAAGAAACACTATAAGAAATCAAGAAAAAAAGATTGTGGCAGTCAGTAACGGTTACTTTTTTAGACCAAGCAGAGGAAAAAAATATGGAATCACTCAATTCTGAGGAAAAAATTATGGAATCACCCTGTAAATTTTCATCCCCAAAACTAACACCTGCATCATATCAGATCTGCTCGTTAGTCTGCATCTAAAAAGGAGTGAACACACCTTGGAGAGCTGTTGCACCAAGTGGACTGACATGAATCATGGCTCCAACACGAGAGATGTCAATTGAAACAAAGGAGAGGATTATCAAACTCTTAAAAGAGAGTAAATCATCACGCAATGTTGCAAAAGATGTTGGTTGTTCACAGTCAGCTGTGTCTAAACTCTGGACCAAATACAAACAACATGGGAAGGTTGTTAAAGGCAAACATACTGGTAGACCAAGGAAGACAAAGCGTCAAGACAGAAAACTTAAAGCAATATATCTCAAAAATCGAAAAATGTACAACAAAACAAATGAGGAACGAATGGGAGGAAACTGGAGTCAACGTCTGTGACCGAATTGTAAGAAACCGCCTAAAGGAAATGGGATTTACATACAGAAAAGCTAAACGAAAGGCATCATTAACACCTAAACAGAAAAAAACAAGGTTACAATGGGCTAAGGAAAAGCAGTTGTGGACTGTGGATGACTGGATGAAAGTCATATTCAGTGATGAATCTCGAATCTGCATTGGGCAAGGTGATGATGCTGGAACTTTTGTTTGGTGCCTTTCCAATGAGATTTATAAAGATGACTGCCTGAAGAGAACATGTAAATTTCCACAGTCATTGATGATATGGGGCTGCATGTCAGGTAAAGGCACTGGGGAGATGGCTGTCATTACATCATCAATAAATGCACAAGTTTATGTTGATATTTTGGACAATTGAAAGGATGTTTGGGGATGATGAAATCATTTTTCAAGATGACAATGCATCTTGCCATAGAGCAAAAACTGCAAAAACATTCCTTGCAAAAAGACACATAGGGTCAATGTCATGGCATAGGGTCAATGTCAATGAGCAGATCTGATTTGATGCAGGTGTTAATTTGGGGGATGAAAATTTACAGGGTGATTCCATAATTTTTTCCTCAGAATTGAGTGATTCCATATTTTTTTCCTCTGCTTGGTCTAAAAAAGTAACCGTTACTGACTGCCACAATCTTTTTTCTTGATTTCTTATAGTGTTTCTTAAAGCCAGAAAGTTGCCATTTGAAATGACTTTAGTTTTGTGTCATGTCTGTGATCTGCTTTTTTTTCTACAAAATTAAACTGAATGAACATCCTCCGAGGCCGGTGATTCCATAATTTTTGCCAGGGGTTGTAGAAAAAAAAATAGAACGTTTTCCTATAAATAATTATGATGGCTTTTAGAACTAACAAATTTAATTTTAACGATCAACCTACGAGGTTGGACACGTAAGAAATTAATAATAGTGACTCACCAGTATTTCGCAGTTCCTCTGACCGCGCCTCTCCGTCATGGCGCCGCTCCGCTGTCCGGATTGGCTGATTACTCGGGTGGTATGAAAAATATTACCCGTCCGCAAAAAGGGTGTATTGCTATTTATTCTTTAGTATTTTATCCAATCATATTGGCGTATAATTTATAGGTATATGATAATAGAATAAATTTGTGCTTTGCACTTTTCGTGACAGTATCACGAACCAATAGATTAATGTATATTTCGTGATGCTGAATCATCACATGCTGTGAGATACGGTAGCATAGTGATAAAGACATCTTCCATTTCAATGATTTTCCATCTCCATCTGTGCAGTTTGGCACTTCCAACAAAAACACATATTTTACCTGCAAACCAATTGAGCTCAAACAGTATAGTAATCCCAGTCGTGGGGACCACTAAATTAGCTAAATTAGCTTCAATAGCTGCTAATCTGCTAACTGAAAAATAAGCTGTGATAATGCTAAACAGAAAACCTACTAACTATTATTGTATGAACTTAGCTTGGATTTTTTAAAACCTACAAAACCCTGAAAAATAACCTTAAAATAGCTGAAATTTTCATATGTCGAAGCATAAACAAGGAGGTTCCCAAAAAAGGTTTAGGATACTAACATGAGATGATGAACATGGTGTACCTAAATAATAAAATTAACAAGTGAAATTAAGCAGAGTTTACATTTATCATAGTTGATCTAAAATTCAAAAAGTATTAAATGAAAAAGAAATATTAAGAAGTGAAAAATAGCTTTATTAATCTAATTAATGCATTTACTGAACCTGACCTCCTGCTGCGTTTCCTTCATACCGTGTGATTTTTTTTCGCTTTTAGGATTCTTAAATTTCCACCAACAAGAGCAAACATATGATTTTTAAAACTTAATTTTGAAAAAATGTTAGCTAATTAAAGATAGTGGAACTAAACTTTGAGGAAGCTAATTGGTCCGCTAATGCTGTTCAAAGTCATCCACTATCGGGAATGTTAGCTTTGCTAACTCGCTGTTAGCTGATGATCTGAATTGTCCCCACCACTGAATAATCCTATGCACAAGCATGCGCAACATCCACTGTTTGACAGTATAACAGAATACAGCTGCACACGCATGTCCAGTATATTCTTTTTGTTTTTTTTCCCCTTGCATGTGCATATATACATTAGGAGGAGTGTGTGTTGCAATACGTTTTTGAGTGACCTTGCACTATTTCTGCATGAATGCATGCCTAAACGCACCGGTGCACGCGGCGTGCGCCTGCAGGAGGTGTGGGTGAGGGCTCTTGTGTGCTTGTTTGATGTGTGTGCAGGAGCATCTGGACACCGCCGCCGTGCCATGGTCTCTGTGAAGTGCTGTCAGCGTGGCCTTTGCGGTTTCCCGTGGCGACTGGAGGCTTGCAGCACAGCACTCGCAGTCCAGGCAGCTGACCTCAGAAAAGGAAATTTGGGTGGCTCAAATGGAGGGGTTGCTCCCGAGTTATTTACAGAGCCCTCTACCGGTCCAGCGCCACCCACGGTATGAGAAGCAGTGTGTGTGTGGTGCATGCGGTGTGGAGTGGGTGAGTGTTTGGGGTTATAGGGGCAAGAGGGAATAAGAGTGGTGGGGTTACATTATCTGTGCACACGTGCTTTTATTGGGAAATGCAAACTTTATATTTCTCCATCCCTGCACATTCATCTATGTTAAATATTTCAATTCATACCATAAGATCCATTTATTAAAAACTATTTGCTGACACCTTCTTGTGCTCAGTGTTATTATCAGCCATCACTGATTTCATTCAACTGCAACTGTGCAAATGAACAGCAACAAACCACAAATGCTTATTCCATGAATGACTAATCATTCATCACTGTCACTCTTATGAATGCTGTATCTAAAGAAACCATACTAGAGCAAAGATCTGGCCAATCCTTTGGCAATTTTGCCTGAATAAACATTTGGCTGCTGCTGATGGAAATATGATGAGGATACAGAGAAGCGTGCAGCGTCTGATTAATGAAAAACCTGCCTGGAGGAAACTTTGGTTCAAGTGAGATCATTGGCATTTCTCTTTTGATGCCCATCACTTGGTTTTGTGGTTGTATGGTAACACTGTGTCAACTTGGAATAATGCTGATACAGAATGGAGTGTGTGTTCACAGTGGAACAGAACAGCAAAAAATCACGTCCCGCCTGCTGTCAAACGTATGAGTCTTGTGTTGAGAAAACCAGTTGACCATGTTGGCAATAATCCTGTTTAAACCGCAGGCACCGTGGGACCAAACATATACGGGGTCTCAAACGAGCACCTTGCCTACATGCTCTTGATCTGTCTAAGACAAGTAAGCAAGTAAACAAATCTCGTACACGCCTACAGGCTGGCGACAGTCCACCGCCACCCAAGGTTAGACCTCCAGCATCTCTCAAAGTCTCGGTAGACTGTATTAGGTTAAGATTATTTTAGGCAGACCCGCTCCAGAAGGAAATTACAGTGCAAGAAAAGGGTGAAAAACCAAGTGGGCTGCTCACCATGTAATTTTCCTGTTTCTCTTTTAAAGGATGAGGTATTCCTTGAGGAAGCCCAGTAAAATTTACAAGCTGTGACCCCCACATCACTGGGAAAAAGGCTCCTCTGACAGGGGAGAGGAGGCATAGAGCTTTATGTCTGAACCATATACATTTCATTCTGAGTCAACACGTACTCATTGTCAGGTGGTGGCATGGCCCCAAAAGGTCCTCTTTGGTGTTTGTGTTGTGATTCGTGGGGTATTGAGATTTTCTGAAGGACACATGTTCTTTGTTTAGCTACTACTGTTTCACGAGCAAGGAATACACCATCAATTAGACCTGAACATATTTATAGAGAAAGAACTTTTGAGTAGAGGGGAGGATGACAGTTTGCTTTTTGGTTGAGGCTCTGGGGCAAGATGGACCTTTAGGAGGATCTTATGGGAGAGCTGGAAATAAGTTAAACAAATGAGAATGGATGATAATAGAAGAAGAAAGTCCTGTATAGACCTTGAGGCCCATTGGTGCTGGTGCTTATCGCTGGATAGCATATGAAATGGATGAAAAATCTATGACTACTCCTGGATGGGATGCCAATCCATTGCAGGTTACTTCGGGGGGTGGACAACTAAAGTATAAATATAAGTCCTATAGGCTCTGATGCTCAATGGAGCCTTTGTGTATTTCTGGATTCCATACTGTGAAGCGGATCTCAGCCCGCAATTTCACCTGGAAGAGATGTCAGTCCAACGCAGGGTACTTCCTCAGCCAAGGTCAGTCCCCATTTACAGCTGGGTGGACTCAGACAATGCAGATGAACTGTCTTCTCTGAGGACACTGACAGGTAGTGTGATTGGGAACCGATCTCAGGTGTACAGATTGTTAGCCCAGCTCCTTATCCCACCGAGCTACCTGCTCTCTGAGAAGTTGATAGATCATGGAAAATGACAAACAGGTACACAGGACAGATAGCATAAGTGGGTCTAGGGTGGATATTGATGGTGCAGTAGCCCCAGCCCCAAGAATTTCAGAAGCTCCAACCCCAGAAAAATGGACTTTTGCCATTCAAACTCCTTTCAGTCTCAGTTTGATAGGGTGTGTCATGATTGAACCCAAAAATGCAGACACTGACCAGACAGGTGTAGGGAAAAACATCAATGATTTATTTACCATAAGCAGATGAGTCTAAAGGTACTGAGCAGTCCAGACAGACAGGATGAGACACAGGATGAGATTCAGCAGCATCAGGGCAAGTACATATGAACCAAATGCAGAAAAACTAGCAACCAGCAACTGAGGATCACACTGAGACAAACTTAAGTAGTGACACAGAGACGAGTAGAGGAGTGACAGGTGGTGTGATTAAGAATGTGAAACAGCTGTGAGGGAGAACTGGTGATAGAGACACACACACACACACACACACACACACACACACACACACACACACACACACACACACACACACACACACACACACACACACACACACACACACACACACACACACACACACACACACACACACACACACACACACACACACACACACACACACAAATCACAAAGAACTCTTCGGATGAGTAGAAGCAAATACATAACTAAATACTAAACCACAAAGTAAAGTCCCAAACCAAGGAACAAAAACTACAAACTAAAGTGGAACCCAAAAATGGCTTAACACAACTAACAACTTGTTTTTTGCTTCAGCTTGTAAATATATAGTATTTTGTATGTAAGTAGGTATGTGTAGGTGTATATTTATGTTTGTGTATATATATGTGTATATATGTATATGTGTATGTATGTTGATGTGTATATGTATGTGTATGTGTATATATATGTATATATATATATAGATATATATTGATATCGGTTTAGGTGTGTAGGAATCTATGTGTATATGTGGCAAAGGGTATTACTGGTTGTGGGGAAGAAGGGGTAGGGATAAATAAGCTGATGCTTCACCCTACCCCTTTTCGGACATGTTGGGTACACAGTAGGAACTTTTTTGTTGTTGTCTTTACTGATCTATCTTGTAATTGTTGTTGTATCAAATGTTCGAAATAAACAGTTTTCATTCATTCATTCATTCATTCATTCATTCATTCATTCATTCATTCAACAGATAAGACACAGACGGGACAGACCATAACACAGTTTCTCTCCATCACCACAACTATGACTGATCTGGTTCAATAGCTCAATAGTTACACAGCACCTATGGGTTATTGTTTCTGCACTGCAGTGGGATCAACTGAGGACTTTCGCATACCACAAGATAATTTTCACCCCATCATTTCATGTGCTTTGGCATGTGAGCATGGTTAAAAAAAGGAGCGTTTCCATGTCAAACGCCTCCATCCAGAATCAGGTGAAATTTAATTGATAATACATATTTGCACATATTACAATTCCTTTCACCCCACCTCCTACCCAGCCCAATCAAGAAGCAAACAACAACAAGCACCTCTGGAGATGGTAGGTGTACAGTGCTTACGTAAGGCTTCACCTCTTGGACTTTTACATTTTATTGTTTCATGATAATGTCAACATAATTTGAATTTCTTTATAGAAATATAATTTTTAAAACATGCATTTTCATCTAAAAGTAACAATAAATGTCCAGGCTTTGATCTACATGAACGCCAGAATCGTCAGGAGTTTCTTGGTGGCTTCCCTCACTTGTATCTTTCATGCATGTGTTTTCATATAATGTCACACTTTCCAGTTATTGATCATTGATTAACTGAACTCCAAAGAATATTATTCAGTGACTTAGAAATGTGACTGCAGCCATCCAACAACTTGTCTAAAGACAACTGGCTGTAAAAGTGATGATTGAATCATGTTAGGGGGGTTAGTACCTTAATCTATTGTTATATTTGTATTTAATATAAATATGGCGTGTCCACCCAGTCGATCGTGGTCGACCAGTCGATCACCAGCTGAGTTCCAGTCGATTGCATGACATTGGTGCTGTAATGGACAGTGCTGTTATAATGGATCGATGCAGAAGGTGGCAGCACTGCACCAATAAGGATGCAGACTGCCATTAAATGCCATAAAAGAAGAAGAGGGCTCCTGCTCCTCCTCTTCCTCTTCCTCATCCTCCTCTTCTTCTTTTTCTTCTTCTATGGTGCAAGATGCAGAGGTGAAAAAAATTCAAACAATATAAAAAACATTTTTGAAACAACATAACAGCTTAAAGAGCTGAAATAAGTTACACTGTGGAAAAAAACGGTATGGAACCAGATGAAAAGTCAGTATTTTTATTAATTTATTTTTTGTGCATTTGTTTGTGCATGGTTGTGCATTGTGAACACAAATAGTGAGCCGTTAGCTCAGTTAAACTGTGACTGTTAAGTCTGTGATTTACTGCTTTTGTTGAATATGATGACCGTGTTTGGGATTTTATTTTTTTATTTATTTATTTTTCGTGCATTCGTTTTGTGAAATGTTTATGAAACCAACACAGGTGAGCCGTTCCTGTAACAGCTCATAAATATGATACAGAGATAAAGTGTAACTATTAATACTGTGATTTGCTGCTTTTGGTAAAGATGATGGCCGTGTTTGGGATTTTACATTTAATTGATTTATTTTTCATTATTCCGTGTGCAGTTGGAGGACTACTGCATGCAGACGTTCGGTAAATTTCTAGAACGGTTTTCTGAATTGTTGCCCGAAATTAAAGAATTTCAAATCATGCTGAATACGCACAGCTTTTGGTTTTAGCCTTTTTTTTTTTTTTTTTAATTTCTTGCCTCCTCTCAGTGCCAGAAGTCCCACTAATTTTTCCAACTTTAATTAGGCATTTTGTAATTCGAGTTGTTTGTTGTTGTGCTGTTACAGGCCAGTCCTGGGTCTACTTGTGCTTATTCTTTTCTCCATGCACATTTCCTTCAATAATGCATTATTATTGTTAAAACCGTGTCTTTGTGCCAAGAAATTGTGTTATTATATTATATTATATTATATTATATTGGCTTGGTAGATCTTGATACACTGTCAACTTTAAAAGTAGATCTCGGCTCAAAAAGGGTTGGACACCCCTGATGTAGATCATGCATCAGATATTTCTTTTCACTTTGAGATGATAGAGCATCACTAACGGTGCCATGGAGGTTTTGTTTTCACTGAAGTTTGTCTGTCTGTGTGTCAGATGTTTAAAGGATTTTAATGACATTATGTAGAAAAGTAAAACTTGGGGAGGGAAGTCACTGATTAGATTTTGAGGTCAGATGTAGATTCAAGTGTGGATCCAGAATTTTTAAGAATTTTCAGAATTGCAAGATTTTTTTTCTTTCACACTTTGGCAAAAATTTAAAGGAATACTTCATAGATCATATTACAAATAGATATTAAAAATTAATTGTGTTTATATATATATATATATATATATATATATATATATATATATATATATAAACAATGCACTTTTAAAAATATTTAACCAAATTAGTTTTTTACATTTTTTGATTGAATATCATAAAACATTAAAGTTATGCAAAAGCGTAAAGAGTTAAGTTATTTTCATAGGAAATATATAGATGTGTTTATCTGGTGGTTTTCCTCTTGAACTTTTGTAAAACGTATCTTTGTAATGTGATACGTTTTGCAACATTCAAAAACGACACAAAGACATTTCTGCTGATTCTCCTACTGGCATCGAAAGTGGAATTCCTTGCATGTCTTTATGTATGGATGCCAGAGTACATACAGTGCAATGACGCCAAGGCGGTTTGACAAAGTGTTGTTACTCGATGCCTCGGGAATGAGAGTGAGCAGGATGCAGTCGTATCAATCTGTCTTTATTTGAACTGCTTTGAATTTGGCTCAACATTCAAAAGAAGCCAAGATGATAAATCATTGACACAGACAGTTTCTGTCACTGTTTAGCAGTAACACTCGCGCATGCCAAAGCTGGCTGGCATAAGATTCCTACATAAGACCCAACGGCTGATCTAAACAAACCTCTCTCTGAATAGAGGACTTTCCTGCCTGAACAAGACAGCAGCCTTAGAAGAATGAAGATGATCACTGCTTACTCTTCAAGCGTACCTCCAGACGTCTCAGCCATAATTATGCCAGTCTGGGAGAATTACAGGCACCCTGGCATTACTTCTAATACACACCAAGCTGCGCAGAGGTTTGTCTTCATTGAATACATCTTGCTTTCTGAAGTTATAAGTTCAAGAATTCTTTCGAAAATGTTCTTCAGTAAGCTGTCTGTTTGATCATTGCCAAGAAGGCGTTGTCGCCTATAATTATGAGTTCAACATCACGTGTTGAGATGGTACAAGAAGATTCACTGGAAAGTGGGCATTGCTGCGAGGTAATCTGTTAATACCTGCACACACGTCAAACAACTTCTCATCTGCATATGCTCGCCAGTTACAACACCTCTGCTGTCAGAGTCTTGTGCAATATCTGCATCTTCGTTTCATTAGATGCTGTGTATTCCTTCGAGAGGCCTTGCAGTAGTGTGAGGAGGGGGAGGAGATGTGCGCTGCAGTGCGGCTTGCTGGTTAATTATGGGTCGCGAGCTGCAGCTCGGCTGGCCTGGGCGGGTGTTGGAGCCAGTGGGTCTGGCACAGGGAGGTCTGGCCACAGACCCCGGTGGTGACGGCATGAAGTCTGGGACGAGTCAGAACACCAGCCCGGGGTTTGGAGCATTCCTCACATTCCCTCCTCCCTCCCGTCTGTTTGTATGTGTGGATGCACGTGAGACGGCGAGTACGAGAGAGAAATGCGCAAAAAAGATGTAATGTATATATGCATGTTTGCTAAGGACATGTACGTGTGGGCATGTTTTGCAGCCCAACTATGTGGAGAAGCCATCCAAATTCAAAATACAGTGCAGCTTCACTGCAGAAGTCATGCCAGTAAAAGGTGCCTATTAGAATATCTGGGTTGAGAAAAAGTAGGATTGAGGAAGCTCAGTAACAGTTCAGTATATGTATATATATATATGTGTGTGTGTGTGTGTATATATGATTTTAGCATGTACAGTTCTTTACAGTAGAGGAGCATTCAATTTCAAAGTGTACATGTTTTGTGTCAGTCTTGGAACATGTCTGTTTTGAAGGCAGAAGTAAAAACAACAACAACACAAACAGTGAAAAACATGATTCTTCTACCATAAGTATGAGGCTGCGCAACAACAGTAAAAAATAAATAAACAAGAAAAATCCCATTGCCATAGAGATGCTACATCCCTGGGGATAAATAACCTAATGAACTCAAAGATCTAAAACTTTTTCCACATACACAATATCACCATTTCCCTCAAATATTGTTCACAAACCAGTCGAAATCTGTGATAGTGAGCACTTCTCCTTCGCTGAGATAATCTATCCCACCTCACAGGTGTGCCATATCAAGATGCTGATTAGACACCATGATTAGTGCACAGGTGTGCCTTAGACTGCCCACAATAAAAGGCCACTCTGAAAGGTGCAGTTTTGTTTTATTGGGGGGGATACCAGTCAGTATCTGGTGTGACCACCATTTGCCTCATGCAGCGCAACACATCTCCTTCGCATCATCCGTGAAGAGAACACCTCTCCAACGTGCCAAATGCCAGCGAATGTGAGCATTTGCCCACTCAAATTGGTTACGACGACGAACTGGAGTCAGGTCGAGACTCCGATGAGGACGACAAGCATGCAGATGAGCTTCCCTGAGACGGTTTCTGACAGTTTGTGCAGAAATTCTTTGGTTATGCAAACCGATTGTTCCAGCAGCTGTCCGAGTGGCTGGTCTCAGACGATCTTGGAGGTGAACATGCTGGATGTGGAGGTCCTGGGCTGGTGTGGTTACACGTGGTCTGTGGTTGTGAGGCTGGTTGGATGTACTGCCAAATTCTCTGAAACGCCTTTGGAGATGGCTTATGGTAGAGAAATGAACTTTCAATACACGAGCAACAGCTCTGGTTGACATTCCTGCTGTCAGCATACCAATTGCACGCTCCCTCAAATCTTGCGACATCTGTGGCATTGTGCTGTGTGATAAAACTGCACCTTTCAGAGTGGCCTTTTATTGTGGACAGTCTAAGGCACACCTGTGCACTAATCATGGTGTCTAATCAGCATCTTGTTATGGCACACCTGTGAGGTGGGATGGATTATCTCAGAAAAAGAGAAGTGCTCACTATCACAGATTTAGACTGGTTTGTGAACAATATTTGAGAGAAATGGTGATATTGTGTATGTGGAAAAAGTTTTAGATCTTTGAGTTCATCTCATACAAAATGGGAGCAAAACCAAAAGTGTTGCATTTATATTTTTGTTGAGTATGTCACATAACATGGATTATTCATCCCATTTGTGTTGCATTGCATTTAGAGTGCAGTTTGGTTCCATTTAGTGTGCAAATTTGATTCCATACTTTTGGTACCATTGCACTCTGCGCACAGTGGCGTTCGTTGTCGTCCGCAACAAAAGTGGCCAAAAATGACAGATGTCTCCGTATGAATTACGGATATATTAATAATGTACAGCGAATATATGACAGTCACAATTGTATAACATGTATTGAGCAAATGGATCGGACACATTGCGATTATCACAGAGGTATTACAGATGTATTGACAATGCATTGCGTACGTGTTGCGCATGCATGATATCTACATTGCGGTCATAAACAAAGTGCACTCGGGCCTTTCGGCATCATTATTCATGCCAACACCACAGCCTCTGGAGCAATTGCTGGACTTGGACAAATTGATTGGAGTAAACAAACAGTGATCAGGGTGACTGGTTACATCAGCGGATCACATCAGAGCGCAGCTCGTCTGAATGATTATAAAAAGAAGTTAAATCTGTTATATACATAGAAATAAATACTGTAAGAGCTGCAGACAAGAAGGAAAAAACACACAACTGTTTTATCAAGCCTTGACAATGCAAACAAGTCAAATAATGACCTTTTAAGACAGCTCAAAATGCTTTTTGCAGCTTGTCAGGCGTGTGCGCGTGGGAACGGCTCGGGCTGCAGCCTCCTCTGTGATTCAGGAAGTGATTAGAGCCATTTCCAATGGCAAATTTGCAGAAAACATGATTAATCCACCACAAAATAATTATTTTATATATGCAGCATCCAGCGCAGAGTGTGTGGCAGCCAGTAGAGCAAAGAACGGCGCCCAGCTGTGAACACAGCGGGTGGGATCATCAGGACACAGGTCATGCTGCTGCGTGAAGCAAAACATGCTCGCGTCAGTGTGCCTTTATGTTGTTGGATGGCGTTTTTGGGGATCCATAACTACATCTGTACGTTTCCACAGCTGGACTGGCACTGACTGGCAGGTATGTCAATGTCTTATATATTTTGGGTTTACATGGAGTGTTTGTTGTGCATTCGCAAATTGTCTGCAAATCAGATGCAAAGCTGACGTAATGCAACAGTTTTATTCATGGCCACTCTGTATGCAGTCGCTATATCTTATTTTAGTCTGTGATGTGGATGTGATAGGCATGCTATATATCCGTTTTACACACTGTCCCAGTCTGCTGCCAATCCGTCAGTTGCGGATATCAGCAGATAACGGCGGATATACAGCGCATAGATTGAGTATGTATTGAGTATGTATTGAGTATGTAAGGCGGATCTCATCTGCAGCCAAAATTTTGTGCATCTCAAAAATCCTGACAACGGAAAAACGTGCCTCTGCGAATAATTGCGGACGTGTGCGGTTGTTGGCCGACTCATACAAGCATGTTTCACAGATATTGCGGACGTTTAGCGAATATGAACCAATTCTGTGCGCAATTCATACACAAATCATTCTAAAACAAACATGGCGGAGTTTGTAAAGCTGAAAAGATGACGTGATTTTCCGCTGGACTGAGGAACTACACGAAGTCTTCATTTTTTTTTTTTTTTTTGAAGCACATCACAATTTGGACTCCTATTTAAAGTTTGTGTTGGACTTTAGCAGCAGTGGAACACCAAAATGTAAGTCCCTTTTGTGTTGTTTATAAATTAATAAAATATCAGATGACAAGGATCTAATTTAGCCATTATATAAAACAAATAATGAATGTTTTTACATTCTTTCAATGGAACGAATATTTAATTTGGTGAAATATTTCTACCATTGAACTTATAAACATTTATTATTTGTATATCATTACGTAAATGTACTGTATTTATTTGTTGTTGTTAACAACAACAACAGTAATAATAATAATAAAATAACAAATAATAAAAAATAATAATGAAATAGCACATGATTTTTCAGTATATAAGTTGCACAGGAGTACACAGCCGATCTGCTCTGTGTCAGCCTGATCCCGTCAGATCTCAGAAGCTAAGCAGTGCGGGACCTGGTTAGTACTTGGATGGGAGACCTCTTTGGAACACCAGCGGCTGTGTGTGTTTCTCCAGGTAAAACTGGAGTTGCATCAGGAAGGGCATCCGGCGTAAAACCTGTGCCAAATATCAATGCGGATCTGGTTGTATCTGCTGTGGCGACCCCGAACACAAAACGGGAGCAGCCGAATGGACAACACAAGTTGCACAGGAGTATGAGTTTTTTTTACAGGAGACGTCACAGGACTTCTCAAACTACTCTAGTGCATCTTATATATCAGAAAGTCATGCATTTGTAAATAATAATGAAATGTACTTAAGTTGTTGCTGTGTTTCCAACACTGTGGGCTGGCAATCTGTGTTAATCTGTGTCAAATATCATCCAATATGTTTTCCAACACACGTTATTTTTGGAATTTAAAAGTCCTTATCGCACACACCACACACTGAGGGCTTCCTGCAGGAGTCCAATGTTTACATCTCAGTGTCCATCTGTTCATATCTTTTGTCCAAACTGCTCCAAGTAACATATATTATATACATAATAATATATATATACATAATAATATCAATATGTTGTTCATCATATGTTAATTTGTTCATTTTGCTTATTTTTGGAGTTTAAAAGTCCTTATGTTAAATAAGACATGCTTTGGTGTGCACATGTGCTACTGAGTTCCTGTCTGTTGTTAAACTCACCACAGGACAGTGATGTTAAAAAGTGAGTTCACCATGCAGAAAAAAAAGTGCAAATAATACTCTGGTGTGAATTATATATGCTTTTCTCCTCTTCAAAAGGCATTTTCGACAGGTGCAATTTATAATCCAGAAAATACAGTATGTTTGTGCAAAAATGTTTCCAATCCCTACAAGATAATGCACCTTTGTACCACACCCAAGACATATCAGTGCGATACTTTATTGAAAAAACATGTATAAACAAGGTCACTTAATGTCAAATTTGATACTGTTTTTTTGAAAGTCCACACATGACTTTCCTATCCATGTCCAATAGTAACTGAGTCACATCAACACTGTTAAGCCACTATGAGTGATCAAAGTTTGGATGACCTTGAATAGTCACTCAAGGTCAAATCTGATGGCCTATTTTGAAAGCCTATATAAGACTTACATCTTAGAATTCAAATAACATTTAAGTCCACATAACCCTGCAGAAATGTTTTTGCATGAATATGTCAATTTCAATTTATTTGATTTTGTGCAGCAAACAAACAAAGCTGCCTCAAGGCGCTTCACACAAATAAGGTCTAACCTTATCGCCCCCCTAGAAGGAGCACACAGGTGACAGCGGTAAGGAAAAACTCGCTCTGATGATACTAGTGTAGAAACCTCAAGCAGACCAGACTCAGAGGGGTGACCCACTGTTTAGGCCATTCTAACAGTTACAAGGTTTTTGCAAAGTTTTACAAAGCTGAAGAAACAGAAAACAGGAAATCAATACAACAAATCAGAAGAAGTGCCAGGAGCAGACACTTCTCCATTCTCTCTCTGTCTGTCTCTCTCACACTATATGTGTATCTGTATCACCACTTGTAATGAACAAAACCAATAAAACACAACTTATGGACGCTCAAAAGTGATGTTACACAAAAAATAAGCCCATAGGTACTTCTTGTGAGCTTATCTGGCAACACTGCTTCCTCGCAAACTAACGTACATCTCTCTCTCACACACATTCTTAGTCTAACAGCCAGGCATTTGAAAGATAAGTGGTGTTCTTTTACCTTTCTGAAGCCATGTCACGAGCCACATCCAACAAGTGACAAAAGCATTTTAGAGCTTTTTTTTTTTTGGTGGTGTTGTTTGTTCAAAGGAGACGAGCCGCGCTGTGAACACAGACAGGTGAATGGGCCGCAAAGAAAACAATAAAGACGTAGATCAAAGTGGGCTGCATGTCAACAGGCCGCTGTGTGTACACAGCTCAGACAACTCTTTACAGGTCCGTGGAACTCCTTCCACTGTGTCAGAGAGTTTTCAGGCGTCTTTCTCTCTGGACACGTCACCTCTCTTGTATGGTGTAATAAAGTTGCCATGTCAAAACAGTCAGGACAGTTGTGCTTCTGTCAACCACCACAGTGGAGCTCAAATTAAATACTCAAGGTGCTAGAGGTGGGCGGCTCGATCCTAATATCGATAATATCGACGCCAACACTGGTATTGATATTGAGCGATCCTCGTGTAAAAAGATCGATACTCAAGCTTTTTTTCTGTCCCGCACGCACTGACTGCTGCGCACACAGATTCATCAAAGTCTACTCTCTATCTGTAAGAGCAGCGCTGCGCTGTATCACACAAAATGGAGCAGCGCACCCTCCCCCCTCTGGTCTTTTGTTGTTGCGCTGTCATGTGACTCAGCCATGTGGTGTGTTAATTTTGTTGTATTGTGGTTTGTCAGCCCCCTACCTCAGGAGATTTTGTTTTAAGTTGTGTTGAGTGATTTTTTATTTTTTTTTTAAACAAAAATGTTGATTGTGATAATAAAGTATTTTGTTGTCACGTACAATGTTTGACGAAATTCTATCCTAGGTCTTTTGGATCCTTTGGATCTATGAAGCTTAAATATGAAAACGTATCGGTATCGGTATTGATATCAGCGGCACTGGGCCTGTATTTACTTGGTATCGGATCAATACCAAAATTCTCGGTGTCGCCTGCCTCTACAAGGTGCACTTGAGTGTCGACTGTCACAGGCCCGGCGCCAGAAAAAAAATATTAAGGGGGCGATGAGTTTATCACAGGGGGCGGGGTTGCCCCCCCCCCCCAAAAAAAAGTGCGCACCAGAGGGGACGTGTCTCTGAGCGTGCATAATGAATTGGGTGCGCTCCTGGAAAGCTCATGTATTTAGGCTACACCGTTGTAAGAGACTGACTAAGAGTAAAGAGCGATGACAGTATTTTTTTAATTATTATTTGAACGTATAGACCCTCGGTCAAGTGATCTCCTGCATACCACAAAACCAAACCAACAACTGATCTGAGAAACAACACAAGACAGTAGATTAACCCCACATACAGCCCTCCATCACAAGCGCAAACACAGCGCAATTGGGCATGACAGTCACACAACGGGTCAAAGATAAACCTTTCGTATATTTACAACAATACATAACTTTAATATCTGTCATTGTGGGCGACTGGCCATGAACGGAGGGACTAAGAAAATGCATGCCGCACGACAACAGCATGTTATTTGCATTATTATCAGTTTTTACTGAGATACACAACACGTAACGCGTACATAAAAAGTTGGCTCACTCAACTTTGTCGTGTTGGCTAGCTGGCGCGCTGCTCTCCAATTTAGCCAGTGCGTCCTCATCAAGCAGGCTGCTTTAGCTGCTGTTCATTGTTGTACTATCCATGAGAAATTCATCCGGAATATCCATATTGGGACCAAAACACACTTCTCGCATTTTCATCTTTTCCTCTGCTGACAGTCCCCCCCCCCGCGGACAGTTCTTGGGCTGTGCACGCTATGACGTCATTTGTTTACGCATAGCGGACGGGTATAGCCAGGTACCATCGACATAAATCCACGGCCCAGCAACACCCCGGTAAAGTGATAATAATATTGAATAACTAATATTTTGCTATATTTTCCAGTATTTCTTTTTCTTTCTTTTTTCTTTTTATTTTTTGATAACTCTCACATCTGAGGGGGCAGGATTGATGACATGAGGGGGCGTCGCCCCCAAACTCCCCCTCGTGGCGCCGGGTCCTGACTGTCATCTTTAATTCAAGGGGTTTAACACGAATATCACATTAACCATTTAGGAATTATAAGGGTTTACAAATGTTTTTGACCTTTAAACTTTACTCACTTTTCCAGCAAAAAAAACCCAAAAATGTTAGCGGACAGAAAGTTAGTGGAAGCTAATTAGTCCGCTGATGGTTTTCAAAGTTAGCTGAAAAGCTAATCCACTAACGAAAAAGTTACCTTCGCTAGTTTGTGGATTAGCAGAACTGTGTCCACAGCTGCCAATATGTCATGGAGAGGCCCAGTATTCTTTGATGGGACCATGCTGGCCCATAACCTAGAGCGCACCAGTTTTCATGTTTGGGGGGAAAGAAGAAGGATTTAAAAAAAAAAACCAGTAACATTTCAGATATAGTTTGCCAGAAGGCACATGGGAGACAGGGTAGAGTCCTTCTCTGTTCTACTCCACCATGAAGCTGGGACTGGTGATGCAACAAGCAAGACTTGCACTATCCCCAGTTTATCCAGGCACATCCACATAAGCCTGTAACTTATTCTGAGCTGTCAAGGGTGTCTTGGTGGCTTCCCTCACTACTCTTTCTTGCACTCCAGATTTGCCATAGAGTACATTTGACTTGTTTAAAGATAATTGCTGTGAAAGCCATAATCCTGTGAAAACTGAGTGATTGTATAATTCCCGAATGTTTAATGTGATATTTTATTAAATTACCTTGAAATTAAAGTTAAAGTCTACACTACAAGGACATGTTGTTTGTTTCATTTCGACTAAACTGTGGTGATGTAAAGAGGGGCAAGATGACGCAAATCGCATTAATGTCCAAATACTTATGGTCCCAACAGTATGTTACAGCCCGTCTCAACATATTAACACACAGTAGACTATCATTCATGTGTGGATGTTTCATGACATTAACAGACAACTGTGGATTTATTTTTAGCTCCAAAAAGAAAAAAAAGGAAATTTGACCTAGCGACTGAAAATTTGCCTTCACGTTTACCCAAAAGTAAAGCGCTCTTTTGCTCAAAAATAGTCCCAAACTGGGGAGAGGGCCACCAAAAAGGCTGCTTTTTTTTTTTTTTGTCCCGCACAACCTTTATTTTGACAAGGCTGGGAGAATAGAGTATTTATATATGGGGCTGTGTGCTGTGGTTTCGCCACAATTACAGAGTGGCAGCGCTTAGACTGGGAGGCGTGCTGGAGGTTTATGGAAGGGGACATGAAGGAGCAGGGACATGAGGGGACCAGCCCTCCGCAGCCTCTTACAACCTGAGATTGATTCAAAGCGATCTTCCACGGCAAAATGTACATTTGATTTTTGCACGAGCTGAATGTTATTGCGCTTCCATTTCGAAGTATGAACAGAAGTTGTACGGCTTCAGCCGGAACCCCCCGGAGCCCCGAAAAACCTTTTGCACTGCAACGACGACGCTCAATTTCAGTGTTTAGAAGGTGGTCAGTAATGTTTTGAGCGGTTGTGGCGTGGGCTTGCAGCTTTACTTTGTAGATCCACTGTGTTATGGTTGTAATATAAACAAGGATTTTCGAGCAAACTTCTTGCACAACCGCCGCGAGCCACGTCAGAGAGAACAGTGGGAGTTTGTGTTTGTTTCGTGGATGCTGTGTTGAATCTGGCAGGGTGAGCCGAGGGTGCGGGGGGGGGGGGGGGGGGGGGGGGTTGTGGCCTTGCCGGGGAGCTTGGAAGTCAGTCAGGGCGGTGGCTGAACCACCTTCACTCCACAACTCCCCCACCCAAAAAAAAAAAAAAAAGCACATGCACCGTATATGTGAACGCACACATTTGCTGTATGTGAGCAACTGCACACACACACGCACACAGATCTCTCCTTTTCTTCTTTCCAGCTACTTAGAAAGATGGCGTGCACAGCAGGCAACAGGAAATACAAGACAGCCGTGTTTACAAGGAAGCAAGTGAGGTAAAAAGCTGCACACACCAGAAAGACTGGTGCCACAAGAGCAGGCTAAATGAAACACATCTTTAAGAGGCCGCAGCGAAATACTCAGTGGAGGAAGTATAGTTTGTTTTCTCCTCACAGATCAGCTTCATCTTGGCTCAAATGTTCAAACGTGCACGATCACATCGAGCTTGGAAACACAATATATAACCTTAAGGATTGTGTGTGAACGTTCTCCGGAGTTGGTGCGAACAGATATACCTGCTGGGGCTGGAAGATGGCATCTGAATTGTAAAATCTAATTATTGTGTGTCCAGAAAAGTATTCACAGCGCTTCACTTTTTCCACATTTTGTTATGTTATAGAGTTATTCCAAAATGGATGAAATTCGTTTTTTTCCCCTCAAAATTCTACACACAATACCCCATAATAACAATGTGAAAAAGTGGTGTTTTTTTATTTTTATTTTTGTAAATTCATAAAAATAAGAAAAGAAATCATGTGTACATAAGTATTCACAGTCTTTGCCATGTAGCTCAAAAGGAGCTTAGGTGCATCCTGTTTCTGCTGATCATCCTTGAGATGTTTCTACAGCTTATTGGAGTCCACCTGGGTAAATTCAGTCAACTGGATATGATTTGGAAAGGCACACACCTGTCTACATACAAGGTCCCACAGTTGACAGTACATGTCAGAGCACAAACCAAGCACGAAGTCAAAAGAATTGTCTGTAGACCGCTGAGACAGGCTGTAATTGCTGCCAAAAGGTGCATTGACCAAAGTATTTAGCAAGGGTGTGAATACTTACGAGGGCTGTCAATAAAGTATAGGTCCTTTTTATTTTTTTTCAAAAACTATATGGATTCATTCATATGTTTTTACGTCAGACATGCTTGAACCCTCGTGCGCATGCGTGAGTTTTTCCACACCTGTCGGTGACGTCATTCGCCTGTGAGCACTCCTTGTGGGAGGAGTCGTCCAGCCCCTCGTTGAAATTCCTTTGTCTGAGAAGTTGCTGAGAGACTGGCGCTTTGTTTGATCAAAATTTTTTCTAAACCTGTGAGGCACATCGAAGTGGACATGGTTCGAAAAATTAAGCTGGTTTTCGGTGAAACCTTTAACGGCTGATGAGAGATTTTGAGGTGATACTGTCGCTTTAAGGACTTCGCACGGAGCGGGACGTCGCGCAGCGCTCCCAGGTGCCGTCGTCAGCCTGTTTCAAGCTGAAAACCTCCACATTTCAGGCTCTATTGATCCAGGACGTCGTGAGAGAACAGAGACGTTTCAGAAGAAATCGGTTTCAGCATTTTATCCCGATATTCCACTGTTAAAGGAGATTTTTTAATGAAAGGCGGTGCGGACGGGTCCGCCGTGTCGGGACGCAGCGGCGCGGTGCGGCGCCACAGGAAAAAACACCTCCGTGTTGATAACTATTTGTAAAATCCAGGCGGCTTTGATGTCTTTCCAGTGGAGTGAGATCTGAGAAATTATTTAACAGCTGGACATGTTCCAACTTGTCCTTAAGGCTTACAACCAGAGGTGTTTTTCTTGTGGCAGAGCATCACAGCGGCTGCGAGCCGACGCTGCCAATCCGCCCGCACGTCTTTCATTAAAAAAATCTCCTTTAACAGTGGAATATCGGGATAAAATGCTGAAACCGATTTCTTCTGAAACGTCTCTGTTCTCTCACGACATCCTGGATCAATAGAGCCTGAAATGTGGAGGTTTTCAGCTTGAAACAGGCTGACGATGGCGCCTGGGAGTGCTACGCGACGTCCCGCTCCGTGGGAAGTCCTTAAAGCGACAGTATCACCTCAAAATGTCTCATCAGCCGTTAAAATTTTCACCGAAAACCATCTTAATTTTTCGAACCGTGTCCACTTCGATGTGTCTCACAGGTTTAGAAAAAATTTTGATCAAACAAAGTGCCAGTCTCTCAGCAACTTCTCAGACAAAGGAATTCCGACGAGGGGCTGGACGACTCCTCCCACAAGGAGTGCTCACAGGCGAATGACGTCACCGACAGGCGTGGAAAAACTCACGCATGCGCACGAGGGTTCAAGCATGTCTGACGTAAAAACATATGAATGAAATCCATATAGTTTTTGAAAAAAATTAAAAGGACCTATACTTTGACAGACCTCGTATGTGTATGCGATTTCTTAGTTTTTTTTATTTTTCTGAATTTTGCAATAATTTCAAAAAAACTTTTCTCATGTTGTCATTATGCGGTGTTGTGAGTAGAATTTTGTGCAAAAAAAAAAAAAAAAGAAGAGAAGAATTTACCCCACTTTGGAATAAGGCTATAACATAACAAATGTGGAAAAAGTGAAGCATTGTGAATACTTTCTGCATACACTGCATACTTCACTTAGATGGCTATTGAGACAAAATATATTTTGTGACTTCAGTGGACCCCATATTCTCAAGATCTCAATGACTTTCGGATATTCTGGATCATTGTGTGAGGAGGTGTGGTCCAAAACCAGCCAATGTGTAAGAGTTGTCTCAGGCATTCTTTAAAGGGACTAGAATAGCAACAAACAAATCAAATCAAATCAATTTTATTTATATAGTGCCAAATCACAACAAACAGTTGCCCCAAGGCGCTTTATATTGTAAGGCAAAAGCCATACAATAATTACAGAAAAACCCCAACGGTCAAAATGACCCCCTGTGAGCAAGCACTTGGCGACAGTGGGAAGGAAAAACTCCCTTTTAACAGGAAGAAACCTCCAGCAGAACCAGGCTCAGGGAGGGGCAGTCTTCTGCTGGGACTGGTTGAGGCTGAGGGGAGAGAATCAGGAAAAAGACATGCTGTGGAAGAGAGCAGAGATCAATCACTAATGATTAAATGCAGAGTGGTGCATACAGAGCAAAAAGAGAAAGAAACACTCAGTGCATCATGGGAACCCCCCGGCAGTCTAAGTCTATAGCAGCATAACTAAGGGATGGTTCAGGGTCACCTAAGATAAGATGGGACCTGATTATTCAAAACCTTATCAGTAAGAAGAAGAATTTTAAATTATATTCTAGAATTAACAGGAAGCCAATGAAGAGAGGCCAATATGGGTGAAATATGCTCTCTTCTTCTAGTCCCCGTCAGTACTCTAGCTGCAGCATTTTGAATTAACTGAAGGCTTTTCAGGGAACTTTTAGGACAACCTGATAATAATGAATTACAATAGTCCAGCCTAGAGGAAATAAATGCATGAATTAGTTTTTCAGCATCACTCTGAGACAAGACCTTTCTAATTTTAGAGATATTGTGCAAATGCAAAAAAGCAGTCCTACATATTTGCTTAATATGCGAATTGAAGGACATATCCTGATCAAAAATGACTCCAAGATTTCTCACAGTATTACTAGAGGTCAGGGTAATGCCATCCAGAGTAAGGATCTGGTTAGACACCATGTTTCTAAGATTTGTGGGGCCAAGTACAATAACTTCAGTTTTATCTGAATTTAAAAGCAGGAAATTAGAGGTCATCCATGTCTTTATGTCTGTAAGACATTCCTGCAGTTTAACTAATTGGTGTGTGTCCTCTGGCTCATCTGCGTAACAATGAAAATTTAAGCAATGCTTTCTAATAATACTGCCTAAGGGAAACATGTATAAAGTGAATAAAATTGGTCCTAGCACAGAACCTTGTGGAACTCCATAATTAACCTTAGTCTGTGAAGAAGATTCCCCATTTACATGAACAACTTGTAATCTATTAGATAAATATAATTCAAACCACCGCAGCGCAGTGCCTTTAATACCTATGGCATGCTCTAATCTCTGTAATAAAATTTTATGGTCAACAGTATCAAAAGCAGCACTGAGGTCTATCAGGACAAGCACAGAGATGAGTCCTCTGTCTGAGGCCATAAGAAGATCATTTGTAAACTTCACTAATGCTGTTTCTGTACTATGATGAATTCTGAAACCTGACTGAAACTCTTCAAATAGACCATTCCTCTGCAGATGATCAGTTAGCTGTTTTACAACTACCCTTTCAAGAATTTTTGAGAGAAAAGGAAGGTTGGAGATTGGCCTATAATTAGCTAAAATAGCTGGGTCAAGTGATGGCTTTTTAAGTAATGGTTTAATTACTGCCACCTTAAAAGCCTGTGGTACATAGCCAACTAATAAAGATCAATCATATTTAAGATTGAAGCATTAATTAATGGTAGGGCTTCCTTGAGCAGCCTGATAGGAATGGGGTCTAATAGACATGTTGATGGTTTGGAGGAAGTAACTAATGAGTCTAACCAAATACCAGCATTACTGAAAGCAGCCAAAGATAAAGATATGTCTTTGGGATGGTTATGAGTAATTTTTTCTCTAATAGTTAAAATTTTATTAGCAAAGAAAGTCATGAAGTCATTACTAGTTAAAGTTAAAGGAATACTCGGCTCAATAGAGCTCTGACTCTTTGTCATCCTGGCTACAGTGCTGAAAAGAAACCTGGGGTTGTTCTTATTTTCTTCAATTAGTGATGAGTAGTAAGATGTCCTAGCTTTACGGAGGGCTTTTTTATAGAGCAACAGACTCTTTTTCCAGGCTAAGTGAAGATCTTCTAAATAGTGAGACGCCATTTCCTCTCCAACTTATGGGTATCTGCTTAAGCTGCGAGTTTGTGAGTTATACCATGGAGTCAGGCACTTCTGATTTAAGGCTCTCTTTTTCAGAGGAGCTACAGCATCCAACTGTGCTCAATAAGGATGTAAACTATTGACGAGATAACTTAATCTCACTCACAGAGTTTAGGTAGCTACTCTGCACTGTGTGGTATATGGCACTGGAGAACCTAACAAAAAAGGGAATCATATCCTTAAACCTAGTACAGCGCTTTCCGAAAGACTTCTACTGTAATGAAACTTATTCCTACTGCTGGTTAGTCCATTAAAGTAAATGTAAATGTTATTACGAAATGATCAGACAGAGGGGGTTTCAGGGAATACTGTTAAGTCTTCAATTTCCATACCATAAGTTCAGAACAAGATCTAAAGTATGGTTTTAAAGTGGTGGGTGGACTCATTACATTTTGAGCGAAGCCCAATGAGTCTAATAGTTAGATTAAATGCAGTGTGAGGCTGTCATTCTCAGCATCTATGTGGATGTTAAATCGCCCACTCTAATTATCTTATCTGAGCTAAGCACCTAAGTCAGACAAAAGGTTCTGAAAATTCACAGAGAAACTCACAGTAATGGCCAGGTGGACGATAGATAACAACAAATAAACTGGTTCTGGGTTTTTGATGAATTAATAAGCTGGAGTGGAAGATGCTGCTAATCCTCCCCCCTCGGCCTGTGCTACGAGCATTCTGGCAGTTAGTGTGACTCGGGGGTGTTGACTCATTTTAAACTAACATATTCATCCTGCTGTAACCAGGTTTCTGTAAGGCAGAATAAATCAATATGTTGATCAATTATTATAACATTTACTACACAGGGACTTAGAAGAGAGAGACCTAATGTTAATAAACCACATTTAACTGTTTTAGTCTGTGTGGTGCAGGTTGAAGGTGCTATATTATTTTTTTCTTTGGAATTTTTATGCTTAATAGATTTTTACTGGTTGGTGGTGGTCTGGGAGCAGGCACCGTCTCTACGGGGATGGGGGTATTGGGGGATGGCAGGGGGAGAGAAGCTGCAGAGAGGTGTGTAAGACTACAACTCTGCTTCCTGATCCCAACCCTGGATAGTCACGGTTTCGGAGGGTTTAATAAAATTGGCCAGATTTCTAGAAATGAGAACTGCTCCATCCAAAGTGGGATGGATGCCGTCTCTCCTAACAAGACCAGGTTTTCCCAAGAAGCTTTGCCAATTATCTATGAAGCCCACCTCATTTTTTGGACACCACTCAGACAGCCAGCAATTCAAGGAGAACATGCGGCTAAACATGTCACTCCCGGTCCGATTGGGGAGGGGCCCAGAGAAAACTACAGAGTCCGACATTGTTTTTGCAAAGTTACACACCGATTCAATGTTAATTTTAGTGACCTCCGATTGGCGTAACCGGGTGTCATTACTGCCGACGTGAATTACAATCTTACCAAATTCACGCTTAGCCTTAGCCAGCAGTTTCAAATTTCCTTCAATGTCACCTGCTCTGGCCCCCGGAAGCCAATAACCAGAGTTTGATCCTCAGTGGGTGTGTCGCCGAGTGGGGAAAAATGGTTAGACATGTGAGCGGGTAGGTGGTGTACAGGGGGCTTCTGTTTAGGACTACACTTCCTCCTCACAGTCACCCAGCCGGCCTGCTTTCCCGCCTGCTTGGGATATGCTGGGGGACAGCTAATGGCGGCTAAGCTACCTTGGTCCACACCAACTACAGGGGCCTGGCTAGCTGTAGGATTTTCCAAGGTGCGGAGCTGAATCTCCAATTCGCCCAGCCTGGCCAATAAAGCTACGAATAAGCTACACTTATTACAAGTACCATTACTGCTAAAGGAGGCCGAGGAATAACTAAACATTTCACACCCAGAGCAGAAAGTGCGGGAGAGACAGGAGAAGCGCCATGCTAAACCGGCTAAGAGCTAGTAGCTGTGCTAAGCTAGCGGATTCCTAAAAACACACAAAGTGAATAATGTGTAAATAATTTAGAGGTGATTCAGCAGAGGGAGTGCTTTAGTTAAGGCACGTGAAGATTACACTGTGAAACAAATTATTATCTAGTTAACTAGATCAATCTAACTACGCAGATTAAACAGTTAACAGATACAGCAAAACACCGCTGTGCTCCGGAACAGGAAGTGATACAATACCGCAGAGAGAGCCAACCACCAGTAGAGGCAAGCAAGAGTCTGAGCAAGCTCCAAACAGGCAAAACCCCACATCCATGTAGCTCAAAAAGGAGCTTACGTGCATCCTGTTTGTACTGATCATCCTTGAGACGTTTGTACAGCTTAATTGGAGTCCACTTGGGGTAAATTCAGTCGATTGGATATGATTTGGAAAGGCACACACCTGTCTACATATAAGGTCCCACAGTTGACAGTGCATGTCAGAGCACAAACCAAGCGTGAAGTCAAAAAAATTGTCTGTGGACCACCGAGACAGGCTGTAATTGCTGCCAAAGGTTGCATCGACAAAGTATGAGCAAAGGGTGTGAATATGTATGTGTATGCGATTTTCTTAGTTTTTTATTTTTCAGAATTTTGCAAAAATTTCAAAAACTTTTCTCATGTTGTCATTATGGGGTGTTATGAGTAGAATTTTGAACAACAACAACAACAACAAAAAAAAAAAAAACGAGAGAGAATTACTCCACTTTGGAATAAGGCTATAACATAACAAAATGTGAAAAAAGTGAAGCATTGTGAATACTTTCCGCATGCACTGTACCTTCAGTTAGATGGCTACTGAGACAAAATATATTTTGTGACTTCAGTGGACCCATATTCTCAAGATCTCATGACTTTGGGGTATTCTGGATCATTGAGTGAGGGGGTGTGGTCCAAAACCATCCAATGTGTAAGAGTTGTCTCAGGCATTCTTTAAAGGGACTAGAATAGAATCAAACAGGCAAAACCCCACAGCAGATCACCTCTCTGACATAATTCAAGCCCTGTGTGATGCCAAAGGTGTCGCCACAAGGTTCTGGTTTTGATGATCCAGATCCAGTCTTGACTTGTGCAAATGAACTGTGAACCTATTATAATTTATAGGTAATGTTCTAAAAGTGTATGGCAGCTTTTTGTAATGTTTTTACAGATTCAATTTTATATTTGCATGAAATATTGTTTGTACCTGAATAACCATGTTTATTCAGGTACAAACTTCCAATGGAATACCCATGGGTGAAAAGTTGTTTTTCAGACTTGAAGCACCCAAAGCTTCTCCACAGAACTCCAGGAAGGTGAAGTCTTCTTTATACAGTTGCATGCAAAAGTTTGTGCACCCCTGATAATTTTCATGATTTTCCTTTATAAATCATTGGTTGTCTGGATCAGAAATTTCAGTTAAATATATCATATAGCAGATGACCACACTGATATTTGAGAAGTGAAATGAAGTTTCTAGTATTTACAGAAAGTGTGCAATAATTATTTAAACAAAATTAGGCAGGTGCATACATTTGGCCACCCTTGTCATTTTTTTAAATTTGAATACATTTAGCACTAATTATTGGAACACAAAACTGTTTTGGTAAGCTCATTGACCCTTGACCTCCTTACACAGGTGAATCCAATCATGAGAAAGGGTATTTAAGATGGCCATTTGCAAATGTTTCCCCTCTTTGCATCTGTTCTAATGAGTGGCAACATGGGAGCCTCTTAACTTTCAAATGACCTGAAAACAAAGATTGTTCAACATCATGGTTTAGGGGAAGGATACAAAAAGCTATCTCAGAGATTTCAGCTGTCAGTTTCAGCTGTGAGGAACATAGTGAGGAAATGGGAGATCACAGGCACAGTACTAGTTAAGGCCACGAAGTGGCAGGCCAAGAAAAATCTCAGATAAGCTGAAGCGAAGGATGGTGAGAACAGTCATAGTCAACCCACAGACCTGCTCCAAAGACCTACAACATGATTTTGCTGCAGATAGTGTCTCTGTGCATCGTTAATCTATACAGTGCACTTTGTACAAGGAGATGCTGTATCAGAGAGTAATGCAGGGGAAGCCTTTTTTGCATACAGGTATGCTAAAGCACATTTGGACAAGCCAGCCAGCTGCATTTTGGAATAAGGTGCTGTGGACTGATGAAACTAAAATTGAGTTATTTGGACATAACAAGGAGTGGTATGCATGGCTGAACAAGAACACAGCATTCAAAAAAAAAAAAAAAAAAAAAAAAATGCTCTCTACTTACAATAAAATTTGGAGGTGGTTCTATCATGCTGTGTGACTCTGTGGCCAGTGCAGGTACTGGGAATCTTGTTAAATTTGAGGGTCACATAGATTCCAGTCAGTATCAGCAGATTCTTGAGAACAATGTTCATGAATCAGTGACAAAGTTGAATTTGCGCCGGGGCTGGATCTTTCAACAAGACGACAACCCTAAACACTGCTCAAAATCTACTAAGGCATTCATGCAGAGGAACAAGTACAATGTTCTAGAATGGCCATCTCAGTCCCCAGACCTGAATATTATTGAAAATCTGTGGTGTGATTTTAAGCGGGTTGTCCATGCTTGGAAACCAACAAACCTGAGATGTTTTGTACAGAAAAATGGTCCAAAATGCCTTCAATCAGAATCTAGATTCTTTGGAAGCTATATAGTACAACAGATAACTGTAAGGTAACAGTAAGAATCGTTCAAATCCGGTTACAAGCTCGAAAATTTGACTGTGTATACCTTTTGGTACACATTGTAGAAAAATAACTTTAGCCATTTGAATTTTCAATAGGGGGCCAAGTAGGGGTCAACTGAAGAATTGCACAGGGTCAAAATTAAGAAATGTTCAAATCATATTGAAAGTGATACCACATTATGTATCTGATGACAGTGATTCCAAAAAGGTATAGTTTGGACTATCTAGAACTGAATGTTCTGGAGTTATGGGGTAAAAACAGCAATAATGGTGACAAAGGTCAGTTTCAGTTTGTACAGGGGTCAAAAGTTAAAGCTGCTTGATTGATTGGTTGAACTTATAGGATTAACAAATGGAATAGTTCTGACTGTGTTGAATGTTTGGTCTCCAAAGTAAAGGTCAAACAATGTCGATGTCCATTGGATTCTATGACATGTGACATATGTTACCCCATAACATGATAACTAAGCATGACACATGGTGCAAACTATTCTTTTTTAAAATCCTGCTAACTCAACCAATAATTTGCATCATGTTTTACCATAATTGGAGCAAATTTAACTTTTTACCCCTGTACAAACTGAAAGTGACCTTTGTCACCATTATTGCTGTTTTTACCCCATAACTCCTGAACATTCAGTGACAGATAGTCCAAACTATACCTTTTTGGAATCTTTGTGATCAGACACATAATGTGTTATAGCTTTCAATATGATTGGAACATTTTTTTTTTTTTACCCCTATTCAGTTCTTCAATTGACCCCTACTTGGTCCCCTATTGAAAATTCAAATGGCTAACGTTATTTTTTTAAAATATGTACCAAAAGGTATACACAGTCAAACTTTGGTGCTTGTAACCGGATTTGAAGGATTCCTCTTCAAATATTCTGTTATCTGCTGCACTAATAGGAAGCATTTAGAGGCTATTATTTCTGCAAAAGGAGGATCTACTAAATATTGATTTTTTCTGTTGGGGTGCCTAAATTTATGCACCTGCCTAATTTTGTTTAAAGAATTATTGCACACTTTCTGTCAATCCTATAAACTTCTTTTCACTTCTCAAATATCACTGTGTTTGTCTGAAATTGCTGATCCAAACAACCAATGATTTATAAAGGAAAATCAAGGAAATCATTAGGGGTGCCCAAACTTTTACATACTACTGTATTTCATTGTGAGGCAATCACTAGGCCAGTCTGAGCTGAGTAGCACAGCATGGGACATTCATCCAAAGTGCACTCAGGGTGACAAGTGTAGGTTCAAGGTCAGGTTATTTTATTTATACCTGTAGGTAGATTTTGTTTGCACTTGTAATGTCCAAGGCATCTATTAACATAGTTTGAGACATCACATGGCAAATAGGTTGACAAATGTACTCCAATACTAATCATCCATCCATCCATCCATCCATCCATCCATCCATCCATCCATCCATCCATCCATCCATCCATCCATCCATCCATCCATCCATCCATCCATCCATCCATCCATCCATCCATCCATCCATCCATCCATCCATCCATCCATTTTCTTCCGCTTTATCCGCTTTAAGCCGCCCAGACCTCCCGATCCACACACACCTCCCCCAGCTCCTCCGGGGGAACCCCAAGGCGTTCCCAAGCCAGCCGAGAGATGTAATCCTTCCAGCGTGTCCTGGGTCTTCCCCAGGGCCTCCTCCCAATGGGACATGCCCGGAACACCTCTCCAGCGAGGCGTCCAGGGGGCATCCGGAAAAGATGCCTGAGCCACCTCAACTGACTCCTTTCGATGTGGAGGAGCAGCGGCTCGACTCCGAGCTCCTCCCGAGTGACCGAGCTCCTCACCCTATCTCTAAGGGAGAGCCCAGCCACCCTGCGGAGAATACTCATCTCAGCCGCTTGTACTCGTGATCTCATTCTTTCGGTCATGAGCCAAATCTCATGACCATAGGTGAGGATCGGAACGTAGATCGATCGGTAAATCGAGAGCTTTGCCCCCCTACTCAGCTCTCTCTTCACCATGACGGTCCGATACAGCGACCGCATCACTGCAGACGCTGCACCGATCCGTCTATCGATCTCACGCTCCATCCGTCCCTCACTCGTGAACAAGACCCCGAGATACTTAAACTCCTCCACTTGAGGCAAGGACACTCCACTGACCTGAAGAGAGCAAAGCACCTTTTTCCGGTCGAGAACCATGGCCTCGGATTTGGAGGTGCTGATTTTCATCCCGGACACCTCACACTCGGCTGCAAACTGCCCCAGTGCACGCTGAAGGTCCTGATTTGACAAAGCCAACAGAACCAAATCGTCCGCAAACAGCAGAGACGAGATTCTGTGGTTCCCAAACCAGACCCCCTCTACACCCTAGCTGCGCCTAGAAATTCTGTCCATAAAAATAATGAACAGAACCAGTGACAAAGGGCAGCCCTGGTGGAGGCCAACATGCACTGGAAACAGGTTTGACTTACTACCGGCAATGCGAACCAAGCTCCTGCTGCGGTCATACAAGGACCGGATAGCCCTTAGCAAAGGACCCCGGACCCCGTACTCCCGGAGCACTCCCCACAGGGTGCCCCGAGGGACACGGTCGAACGCCTTCTCCAGATCCACCAAACACATGTGGACTGGTTGGGCAAACTCCCATGAACCCTCGAGCACCCGATGGAGCGTGCAGAGCTGGTCCAGTGTGCTGCAACCAGGACGAAAACCACACTGCTCCTCCTGAATCCGAGGTTCGACCATTGGTCGAATTCTCCTCTCCAGTACTCTGGAATAGACCTTACCGGGGAGGCTGAGGAGTGTGATCCCCCTATAGTTGGAACACACCCTCTGGTCCCCCTTCTTAAACAGAGGGACCACCACCCCGGTCTGCCAATCCAGAGGCACTGTCCCCGATCGCCATGCGATGTTGCAGAGGTGTGTCAGTCAAGACAGTCCCACAACATTCAGAGACTTAAGGTACTCAGGACGGATTTCATCCACCCCAGATGCCTTGCCACCAAGGAGCTTTCTAACCACCTCGGTGACTTCTGCCTGGGTAATGGATGAGTCCGCCTCTGGGTCCCCAGTCTCTGCTTCCTCTTCAGAAGACGTGATGATGGGATTGAGGAGGTCCTCGAAGTACTCCTTCCACCGCCCAACAACATCCCCAGTCAGGGTCAACAGCTCCCCACCCGCACCGTAAACAGTGCCGGTGGAGAGCTGCTTCCACCTCCTGAGGCGTCGGACGGTTTGCCAGAATCTCTTCGAGGCCGACCAATAGTCCTCCTCCATAGCCTCCCCGAACTCCTCCCAGACCCGAGTTTTTGCCTCTGCGACCGCACGGGCTGCGGCACACTTGGCCTGCCGGTACCTGTCAGCTGCCTCTGGGGTCCCACCTACCAACAAAGATAAGTAGGACTCCTTCTTCAGCTTGACAGCATCCCTTACTTCCGGTGTCCACCACCGGGTTCAGGGATTGCCGCCGCGACAGTCACCAGAGACCTCGCGACCACAGCTACAAGCGGCCGCATCAACAATGGAGGTGGAGAACATGGTCCACTCGGACTCCATGTCTCCAACCTCCCCCGGGATCTGGGAGAAGCTCTCCCGGAGGTGGGAGTTGAAGACCTCCCTGACAAAGGGTTCCGCCAGTCATTCCGAGCAGACCCTCATGATACGTTTGGGCCTGCCAGGTCTGACCGGCTTCCTCCCCTCCCAGCGGATCCAACTCACCACCAGGTGGTGATCGGTCGACAGCTCTGCCCCTCTCTTTACCCGAGTGTCCGAGACACGTGGCCGAAGGTCAGATGATACGACTACAAAGTCGATCATCGACCTCCGGCTCAGGGTGTCCTGATGCCACGTGCACTTATGGACACCCTTGTGCTTGAACATGGTGTTCGTGATGGATAAACTGTGACTAGCACAGAAGTCCAACAACTGAACACCACTCGGGTTCAGATCGGGGAGGCCGTGCTTCCCGATCACCAATACTAATCAAAAATGTTAAATATGTAACAAACACCAATATAACCACGAAAGCTATGCAACCAGGCTGTAATAATAAAGCAATCTAACAATTATGAATCAATAAATAATAACTACATGCTCGTTTCAGCCCACATGCGACTGCATCTCTGTTTAACTCCAGGCAGGAGAACACTTCTTGATATCTCAAATTCCTCTTTTTTTCTCTGCATTGCATGAAAATTGAACACAGAGTTGTGGGACATTCACCTGGCGCACACTCGGAATGCCATGCTCATTTCAGCCAATGCATGACACTTTGACATGCAGTCAGAGCACATACGGGCACTCACTGCCATGCTTCATTTGTCCAATCTTTTGATGACACTCCTTAAAGTGCATATTG